>NC_080173.1:20829538-20946767 GCF_950295315.1 Erinaceus europaeus | reverse complement strand
AAATTTTCTTTTCTAGATTACTGACATTTCTATTGTGTGTGTCATCAGCTTTGTTTGCCTTGATATAGCTGTTTTATCATAAAACTCTGAAGCCCAATATAGTATTCACCAACCACATATGGTTATGTAAATGCAAAGTAGTAAAGATAAAACAGAATTAAATATTCATTTTCTCAGTTGCACTAGTCGCCTTTAAAGTGCTTTACAGTCACACAATGGCCAGCACAGATATAGAACATTTCCAGTATCACAGGAAATTCTACTGGATAATGTTGTGAAAGGGAGACATAGAGGGAGGAGAGAATTAAAGAAAGAAAGACTCTTAAATGACTTTATACTCTCTCTGTGTGTGTCTTCTGGAGAATAATTATGTACTTGCTTGATTCCACTTATCTTAGTCTGTACTTTTTTAAAAATCTTTTCTCTTCAATTTCAAATAGAAGCTGAGAAGGAGAAAGAAGGAGAGACACTTTAGCACCACTGTTGATGGAGCCTCTGCTAATGTCATATGTTGTGCTCCTGTGTGGTACTAGCATCTTGAAACTGTGTCCCCTCTTTCTATTTGTAGTAGATTATAATCCACTAGGTTTCTCATCTCTCAACCTGAAATTTCTCTTCTCTTCTTTTTTTTTTTTTTTTGCTATTTTGTAATTTTTAAAAAATATTTTTTATGACTACAAATTAATAGGAGTGTACATAAACACCATTCCCACCACTAAAAGACTATGTCCCATCCCATCTCCCCTTCCCTCCACCCCTAGCCCCATGAAGCTGAACATCTACCCTCACCCTCCACCCAGGGTTTTTACTTTGGTGCCTTACTACAAATTTAGTCAGATCCTTCTTTGAGTTTCCCTTCCTGTTATTCTTTCTCAACTTCTGTTTATGAGTGGGATCATCCCATACTCTTCTTTATCTTTGACTTAGTTCACTTAAAGTAATTCCTTCTAGAACTTCTAGTCTAATGCCCTCCATTCATCCATTGAGTGAACTCATTGTATTCCCTTGCATAAGTTCTTCACAAGTTCTTTAATTTTGTTTTTGTTGTTGCTGCTGCTGTTGTTGTTGTTACTAGATACAGAAAGACCAGAGCACTGCTCTAGTTTATGGTGTATAGTGGTACAGGATTTTAACCTGGGACCTTGAAATCTCAAGCATTAGAATTTTTTTGTATAAACATGTTTTCTTCCCAGGCCCCCCTTGATTTTTTTTAATTTTTATCTTTTCACTTCCTCTGAATAGAAAGTTTGGACTAGGAAGTTCTAGGGGGGAGTATGCTCAGTATAATCACATTTCTAGTGCTTTATTTTGATTCCTAACAGTTGTTTACAACCAGGGCCTTAAACTCAGAATCATATTTTTTTCCGAGTCCCCCCCCCAAAAAAAAAACTAAAACAAATTTATCAATTAGTAGGAATTTCTTTAAACTGTTGGGAACATGTGTGGGCCTGAGAGTTAAGAAGGAAAGAACCAAGTCTGAGTTTCCCCCCTTATGCTCACCTGGTTGAGAGAGACTTACCAAGAAATTAGTAGGAATTTCTTTAAAAAATGCAAATGAGGGGGCTGGGTGGTGGTGCACCAGGTTAAGCGCACATAATACAAAGCACAATACCACACAAGGATCTCAGTTCAAGCCTTCCACTCCCCATCTGAAGGGGATCACCTCACAAGCAGTGAAGCCAGTCTTCCTCCTTCCCCTCCTCTCTCAATTCTGTCCAAAAAAAGAAAAAAAAGAAGAGAAGAAACAAAATCTACTTATTTCTATAAAAAGTTTATTATGCATGTCATCTTGATAGTGAATTAATATTTTAATGTTGATTCACTTACTGGTGTGTGTGGGTGTAGAGTGTGTGTGTGTGTGGGTGTAGAGTGTGTGTGTGTGTGTGTATGTGTGCGCGCACGTAATTCTGCTAAGGATTCATCATTCCAGCTGAAAAAAGAGAAGCAGGGAGAGGAAAAGGGAAGGAGCACAAAACCGAGGCTCCCTTCTGTGACATACTACTCGAATGTGATGTAGTAGAGGCTTAAATGTCAAAACAGACTCCTTCCCAAGTGAACTACTTTGCTTTCTCATTATTTAATTTTTGCTAATGTTTCAGTCCTATTGTATGCCAGTTAAGATAGGTGTGTGTGTGTGTGTGTGTGTGTGTGTGTGTATTCTGTTATAAAAATACAACAGTGAATATAGTGCTGATCCTCCCTGTTTTCATAGCAAGGAGA
The DNA here is from genome assembly GCF_950295315.1 of Erinaceus europaeus. NCBI lineage: Eukaryota > Metazoa > Chordata > Mammalia > Eulipotyphla > Erinaceidae > Erinaceus > Erinaceus europaeus. Next base: position 20,944,547 of record NC_080173.1, on the reverse strand, counting down.
CAGAGCAGATAATAGGCAAATAATTTCAGATGTAGTACCATTTTATAATGGTAAAACTGTAGCAATCTCATTCCATAGTGATTTCATCTGGTTTGGAGCATTAGTGGTGGTTACTTGGGGGTAAACGGTCTGTGTCCATAAGTAGGGTATAGTAGGAGTCAAAAGTAAGAGCGTTTCTACTAAGTGAGGGTAGAGAAGTATATAGTAGCTGTAGAAGCCCATCGGTCTAGGTTATGAATATCAACAGTACTTATTTTTAAAACTTAGTTTCAATTAGGCTTGGATTTTTTTTTTTTCATAAGAGAGACAGAGAAAGGGAGAGAGGAAGGATACCACCGTACTACTCCCCCATTCATGAAACTCAGGGCATATAGTTCCGGAACTTGAGTTTAGAGGTTCTGGCATAGTAAGACACATACTGTACTAGGTTAATTATCTCCTGATCCGGAGCTTTATTTCAGATTTAGTGGGAAAACACTGAAATATTTTTAAATGATAGGGGTATCATGATCAACAAGTGTCTCCAACAAATTCCCCTGGTGGCAGAGTAAGGTAGAGAGGGGTGAGAAGCTCATGTTCAAATGTGAGAGGAATTTGTTAGGAAATTATTGTCATAGTTCAGGTGAAAGATGATGTGAGCCTGGCAACGTGTTTGAACAGAGAGGTAGGGATGGACAAATTTAAGGTGCACACAGGGAGACAAATTAATAAGAAGTGACAGATCATGGAGATGACAAAAAGAAATATCATTTGTAGTGCTGGAATTGAATGAGTGAAGGGTCATTCCTAGATCAAAGTGGACATGAGGACAGTGATTATGAACCCAGCGAGGAATCTAAAATTTTATAAACCAGTGAAGTCATGTTACTGTTACAATAGTGTCATTAATGCATTCACTCTCATGACCTTTATGCCCTTTGAATATATGCTCATATTCTTGTAAAGAGAGGCCACTTGATGTCTAATAGGGCACTGTGATTATTAATTTAATTAGAAAGAAAGAGGTGGAACCGTTGTGGTTAAAATATTCTCACTTTTCTAGAAACAGAATAAAGAAAGGAGAAATGAGAGGAAAAAAGAGAAATGACCTTACTCATTCTTTTTCTCCTGCTCTGGAAGACAGACAAGATAAGCAGTGAGAAATTATAATTGATACAGTAATTGTAGAGATAGGCTGGTGAAGGTGAAAAATGAGATGCCTACATGAAGGTTATCTTTTTTTTTTCCCCCAGTCTAAGAAAAATCTTGTTTTCCATTTATTTTTCTTGTAGTTACTAAAAACTGGACTACATATCCAGATCTGAATTATAGCACTATCACTAGTTTTATAGAAAATGATTTGATGTGTTTATTTACTTTATTAATGCTTTTTATTCATTTTAAAAAATCAATGCTGGTTGCTGTTATTTCACTATTTATTTGTATGTTGTTGTATACCTGGGGTAGGGCCCATACTAGGGCTTTATAATAGAGAGAAATGCTGCAGGTGGGTTTTAGAAAAAATACGATATAACACAAATGACATATACCTTAAGTTATAGTTGAAAGATTAGGCAGCAGTAGCACTGATCCTAGCAGATAGGTCTATTGTTTTCTTTTGGTCATGGAATAAGATAAACATTATCAGTAGCCAACTGGTGGGTAACCCAGTAGACCAAGAAAGGATAAAATTGGTTTCAGTAGCTGCTACAGAAGACATACAGATTTGAGATACAATGTCATGGCAATTATCTTTTCATCCATGTCTTCTCTATCAGTAGGGACAAAGGAAGATGTCAGGGTTATGAAATTACAACCAAAATGTGTTGTTTCAAGAAATACTTACAACTGATATAGCTGGTATATGTCTAAGCCACTTTAATTTGCATTAAACTGACACTTGGCATGTTTCTTGGTCCAGATGTAATTTACTTAAATTCCTTGAGTTGTTTTTCAATTTAGAAATATACAAAGATCCTGCATGTGTCAATTTTTTCTACACATTTGTGAATTAAAATTAGCCAAACTATTAAATAGATTATTCTTAATTTAAACTGAGGATAACTATTATTTCTAATGCCAAGGTAAGTAAACCATGTAGATCAGGGTAATGATGGAGTGGAGCTTTTGTTTGTTTTTTAGTGACTCTTTAGGGTCTAGATGCATTATTTTTCAGGGCCAGGTGGTGGTGCACCTAGTTGAGCGCACACATCACAGTGTACAAGGACCCGGGTTCGAGCCTCCGGTCCCCACCTGCAGGGGGAAGCATTGTGAGTGGCTGCAGATGTCTCTCTGTCTCTCTCCCTCTATATCACCCCATTCCCTCTCGATTTCTGGCTGCCTCTATCCAATAAATAAAGATAATAAAAAAATTTTTTTAAGTGTAGATGCATTACTTCTTCCATAGTTTTCCCTAGTAACTTAATAATACAAAGTATATGTGATATGTGTGGGATTTTTTTATATAGGTTTTTTTTTTCTTTTTTAAAAATTTTTCCCTCCAGGGTTACTGCTGGGACTCCAGGCACTACAAATCCACTGCTCCTGGAGGCCATTTTTCCCATTTTTGTTGCCCTTGTTGTTGTTATTATTATTGCAGTCCTTGTTGTTGGGCAAGACAGAGAGAAATTGAGAGAGAGGGGAAGACAGAGAAGGGGAGAGAAAGATAGACACCTGCAGACCTGCTTCATCACCTGTGGAGTGATCCCGTTGTAGGTGGGGAGCTAGGGGCTTACACCAGGATCTGTACTGGGTTGGTCCTTGCCCTTTCTGCCATGTGTGCTTAACCTGCTGCACTACCACTGGACTACTATATAGAATTTTTTTTTTTTTTTTTGCCTCCAGGGTTATCACTGGGGCTTGGTGCCTGTGCTATGGATCCACTGCTCCTGGAGGCTATTTTTCCCATTTTTTTTGTCCTTGTGGCTGTTATTGTTGTTGTTATAGCTATTATTGTTGTTGGATAGGACAGAGAGAAATCGAGAGAGGAGGGGAAAACAGAGAGGAAGACAGATTGGAGGAGAGAAAAATAGACACCTGCAGACCACTTGTGAAGCGACCCCCCTGCAGGTGGGGAGCTGGGGGCTTGTACTGGGATCCTTATGTTGGTCCTTGTGCTTTGTGCCATGTGCGTTTAACCTGCTATGCTACCGCCCCCCCCCCATATAGGACTTTTATAATAATTTGGAGAGACATAGAAGAGAGTCATACTCCATAGGATAGGATAATTTTCTTTCCTTTTTTTTTTTTTTAATAATTGCCACCAGAGTTATCACTGAGGTTTAGGGACTGCATGATGAATCCACTCTTTTTTTTTTTTTTAATTTGAGAGGATAGATGGAAATTGAGAGGGAAGGGGTGATAGAGAAGGAGAAGGAAAGAGACACATACAGATCTGCTTCACCACTCTTGAAGCTTCCCCCCTGAAGGTGGGGAGGTTGGGGTGAGGCTTGAACCCAGGTCCTCACACATGGTTATGTATGTGCTTAACTGGGTGTTCCATCCAACAAGAAAGCCTCACTAGATATTTCTGTTCTTCTCAGTCCTTCTCTATCTTAGCCTGTGTTGCATTTTGCTCAAACTATGCCTTTCTTCCCCTCATTACTTTTCCCTTCCTCCAGACTGCTACCCTTTATTTCCCCATTTCTCTCTCTTCTATCTTTTATTATGCCAATCAATTTGCTGAATGTTCATGGATACTTAAGCATCCTAAGTGTTTCAGTATTCATGACAAATTTTAAAAAAACATTTTATTTATTTTTAACTTTAATGAAGGAGGAAAGGAAGAGGGAGAGGGAGAGGGAGAGGGAGAGGGAGAGGGAGAGGGAGAGGGAGAGGGAGAGGGAGAGGGAGAGGGAGAGGGAGAGGGAGAGAGAGAGGGAGAGAGAGATTTTGTGTGTGTGTCCAGGGCACTGCTCAGCTCTGGCTTATGGTGGTGCTGGGAACTGAAGCTGGGACCTTGTAGTGTCAGGCATGAAAGTCTTTTGCATAACCATTTTATTGACTACCTAGCCCATTCAAGGCCAATTCTTTTCACTAGACTTTTCCTCTGAATAAATGTGGGCTCTTGGGAAATAGAGTTTTCTTTGTATTCATAACTGTGCACATACATCTATACTGGATTTCAAATGTGTATCTTTAGAAGTTTGGTCTCATCAAAGTTTGAACACCCAACTAATCACTTATAGTATTCTGAATTCATGAAATGAGATGGACTAAAACAGTGGTCCTTTACTCCATTGTATTTTGAAACATTGTCTTCGCATGATAAATGGTTGAGCAGAGCACCACCATGGGCTACATGAGTCATCAGTTTGTAAGTCCTGTCTTTTTTTTTTTTATATTTATTTATTTATTTATTTTCCCTTTTGTTGCCCTTGTTGTTTAACATTGTTGTGGTTATTGATGTTGTTGTTGTTGGATAGGACAGAGAGAAATGGAGAGAGGAGGGGGAGACAGAGAAGGGTAGAGAAAGACAGACACGTGCAGACCTGCTTCACCACTTGTGGTGTGACTCCCCTGCAGGTGGGGACCTGGAGGCTCAAACCGGGATCCTTACACCAGTCCTTGCGCTTTGCGCTATGTGCATTTAACCCGCTGTGCCACCGCCCTACTCCCATAAGTCCTATCTTATAGAACTCTCTAAGAACCCCAGCTTTACAAAACTTAAGGTATTTCTTTTACAAAAGTTTGTGACTTGGATTGGTCCAAGCTCTTATAAAAAGATCTCCAATGGAAAAAAATGTATTTCCAGTGGATTTCTACTGTATATTCCTACTATTGTATGAAGGCAAGTATGTATACTATGAAGTAGTATATATACTTCTCTTCCACAGGGCTTAAGATGCTACATGAGAACACAGATGTAACTAATATCCATATGATGAAGGTTAAAGTTTCATTAGTAAGGATAGACAAAGGTTATACTGCAAGAACTATCATGCCCTGAGTCTTGTTTACTTAGAAGACAAACTATTTCTTATTTACTATGTACATCTATTATATATTTTTAGGGGAAGGAGGGACATTTTGAGTCAAGGAAGTTGACAATGCAGTTAGTCTTTTTAAAAATTTTTAAAATTTTATTTATTGGATAGACACAGCCAGAAATCGAGAGGGAATGGGAGGGTAGAGAGGAAGAGAGACAGAGAGACACTTGTAGTACTGCTTCATCATTCATGAAGCTTCCCCCCTGCAGGTGGGGACCGGGAACTTGAACCTGGGTCCTTGAGCATTGTAACATGTACGTTCAACCAGGTGTGCCACCACTCGGCCCCTGCAGTTAGTCTTTGTTCCAGAGGCAAAAGAATCTGGAAGGTATTGCTGAATTAAATACGTAGTCTCGACATGGTACCATCAGTTCTGCTGACACCTCACTGTCTAGAATTTTATGGCTTATACAACTATAGTGACCAGGAAGCATTATCTTACCATAGGTAGAAGATGAATACACCAACTTCTTTGAAAGGTAATTGAGTTTTGTTTTGGATTGAGAAAATGGACTAAATGCCCTTATATGACACTATCTGTTGGTGTTTACTAGAACAAGTCATCATAAGTTTAAATACAGTGGACTAAAGAGATTTGGAAGAAAAAAACTTAAAAGTGTTGATATTCTTGAGAGCTTGTTTGGAGGTTCTAGCAGGGGAGCGCAGCTACTCCTATACCCTCGACCTGTCATCTCTATTTGGGGAAGGCCGTTCTCTTTGACCCAGCGAGCAGCTTTGGGAGGGATGCACATGGAGCGGTGAGGGAGGAAGGGGACACCCGCCTAGCCAGCCAGCTCAGCCGAATCAACCCTGGCGATCAATGGGGTGACATGTTGCAGCCAGATCGCCCTCACATCCAAATGGTGATAGTCTTATTTAATCATATACATGTACAGAAAGACACTTGAACCATAAAGGGCAAACATTTCTTCAAGAATGGTAGCTCTTACTAGCAAACATGAACTTTCTTTTAATATTAATGTACAAACAGCAAAAACAAAACCCAATAAATCATGGACAAAGTTTACATCTCCATATTTCAAATGCCTGGAATGTACTCAGTGTATGCCTCTCAAAAAAGAATAGGGTTTAAGACTGTGTTGACTTTAAATAAATAAGAATATATAGTGATTAGTTAAAATAAGAATATGTAGTGATTAATTCTAGGTGTTGATTTTCCCATGTGTTATTTTACCCAAGTGTTTAAGACTCACCTGCAGGTGAGTCGCTTCACAGGCGATGAAGCAGGTCTGTAGGTGTCTGTCTTTCTCTCCCCCCTCTATCTTTCCCTCCTCTCTCCATTTCTTTCTTTTATAGCTAACAACAATAATAACTACAACACTAAAACAACAAGGGCAACAAAAGGGAATAAATAAATAAATAAATAAATATTTTAAAAATGGCTTCCAGGAGCAGTGGATTTGTAGTGCAGGCACCAAGTCCCAGTGATAATCCTGGAGGCAAAAAAAAAAAAAAAAAAAAAAAGGACTCTTGAGCCAAACTGTTGGGGTTTAAAATCTGCCCTATCACTTAACAACTACATTCCCTTGGGCAAGTTTAGTAATCCCCTTACACAGTACAATTCCTTAGCCACAACATGGAGTAAATAATAATAAGAATATTTATGGGGTTAATAAAAATGTTTAGATCCACCTTACAAACAACATAGGATAGAGTAATGTTAGCATATATTGAATGTTTAATAAATAATAGCTTATATTATTTGTCTTGACAGATACTATAATAAATATAAATTTTTTTCTACACATTCAGCAATACAATAATAAGGGCTGATATAATTGAAACATAATGCTAAGTAGCACTTTGACATTCTTAGCTTAATTTTTTTGTAAGTTTTAAGTCTTTATTTGAGAATTATTATTATTGTTTTATTTTTTTGGAGACCGAAATTGAGAGGGAAGGGAGAGGTAGAGAGGGAAAGAGAAAGAGATGCCTACAGCACTGCTTTACCACTGTGAAGCTTCTCCCATGCAGGTGGAGACCAGGAACCTGAACTTGGTTGGGTTTTTGTTCATGGTGGCATATGTGTTCAGGTGCACAACCATGGCCATGGCCGGTGCGACGCTATGTTCCATCGCTGGGGAGCCAGAGACGACCCGAACTGCCCCTGCGGCTCCAGACAGACTATGACCCACATAGTCAACGACTGCCACCTCTCCAGATTCAAAGGAGGTCTCGAAACTTGACATCAGGCTCAACCTGACGCTGTTGACTGGCTACGGAAGAAGGGCAAACGCTAAAAGAAGAAGGTGCACAACCACCCGACCCCGTCTTGACTTATTTTTAACTTTGTTTACCAGTTACTCCTACCTTGAAATCTGTTTAGTGATAGGTTTGATGACTAGTTAGTATATTACAAAGAACTATTTATTACGTGTGCATTGTGAAATGTGAAAGACCAGTGGGAAAGATTGAGGCGTCTAAAGGTTCCCTCATTCTCTCATACTTAATTGCATGAGAAAAGAAAATGGTTTCCAAAGACGCACTGCAGCACGAGCCATCTTTATAATGCCTGCAACAGTCAAAAGAGGACTCAGGAATTTCAAAGGTTTTTGAGTAAGGAAAACTTTAAGAATTACCTTAATCTTGGAAACAATATGAAAAGCAAATAGGGTGGTCTAAATAACAGTGATGACCACATCAAATGTGTTCTCTGATTTGTGCTCAAGAATCTACACACAGTAGGTACTTTGGAAGTGATTCACAAAATGAATGAGTATCTAAGAATAATTGCCAGTGCAATTCATAAGTGAAAACTGGGTCCTCTTACATGGATTGTGGATGCAAAGGTACAGTCGCTTTCTTTTTCCAGAGAAGAAAGAATTCATGATGCTAGAAGTAAGAGGTTGAACTTCTAAGTACTGCCTCTTCACTCCAGCATGTTATTTTAGAGAGACCCTTTTTTTAAGTGCCTTAAATGTATTTCTTTATCAAAGCTCATTCTTCAGTGCTGAAAATGACATATTTCTATTCACTGAACATGTTAAATTCAGAAGGCTTATTGAGTTTATGTATATAAACATGTACATTATATTCCAGACATACCATTTTCCCAGATTTAGTTGCCTGATGATTAGCAGACTTAAATATTTTTTATAAATATGGCAATATTTCTGGTTAACTTACAGGTTGAAAGAGCATTAAAAGATAAGAAATTGCTTATATTCATTTTCCCATTTACTGTTAAAAGTCTAGTGCTTATTAACACTATCCATATTTTGCAGATTTTTTCCCCACTTTTCCTTACTCTTTTGACAAATTAATGGCACAAGTAAACAAACAAACAAACAAAAAACCTCAAACATAACATATCAGGAACTATAGAGTTAAAGTGCTGTTTGAGTTTTTGAAGAGTTAGTGGGCAGGTATTCCAATTCACTGTAGCTGTAATAGAGGGTAATGTCACTTTAAGACGTGTGATACTTTACAGAGGAGGGATGTATTGAAACAGTCTACTGCTTCTTACAGCACCGTATAGCAGTCTTGCTCCTACATTTTTCTGCCTTACTCTGCCCTGAATGCACTAGAGTGAAGATAGTTCTTCATTACCTATAAACTGATTCTCATCAGGAAACTGCACATTATCTCACCATCACTTCAAAAGTCTCATCAGGCAGAGGTGACGCCAGGAGATCATTTAAAGGTGAAAATGACAAGGTTTCCACCCCTTAAACCTTGGCTACTTTTCTGACAATACTGTGTGAATGAGCCCGATGTCTTCGTCACTGTGGAAATAACATTGGAAGAGAAAAACTTATTATTTTTTTAATCCTGATAAAGAAGATTATTGGGAAGCCTTTTATTTATTTAAAAAAAAATTTAATCTTGAATTATGGCACGAATGGATTTTAAAAAGTGTTAGAGCTTTCCAATGAACACTACTAGAGTACTCTGCTCTTGGCTGGATTTTTCAGGTAAGAAGCCTTTTTAAGGATTTAAGATTGAGAAAGCAGATGTGTAACCTATTCAGTCATATCTTGAGAACTATGTGTGACTAGATACATTATTGAGGGGGGCACCAATTAACATTAAGAAAATCACTTAGTGAGTGAGCAATAAAAGTGATCTAGAGGAATCATAGAGATAATGCTGAGAATTAAAGAAAGTTAGACTTAAAAAAGGCAGAAAGGAAATACTGAAAATATCAAATCACAGCAATCTTTTTTTGAGTGCTCAGATCTATGTGGGTGAAGACATGAAAGAGAAAACAGTCATTGAAAAACTGTTAAGTTTTGATTGTGACTATCTTTTCTCAGTCTTTTATAAGTTCGGATGAATTCCTAGTGCATTTTAACTGAAATTCACAAGCAGTTAATGCATGCCATAGTCACCTCTTTTTGTCTTTCTATAATTTGCAGGGTGTTTTAAAAAGACTCCCAAATGCATTCATTTTAGTTTTTATAGGAGGGGTGTTGATATTTATCTCTACTGAAGGAAATTCATTTATGTTATCCTTATAGTTCTGAAGACAATGAAGCCAAATCTGTTGTATACAAAAGTAAACAGTGGGCAGTGAAACTAATTACAAAGTGAATAGTCCATCTGAATCATAGACTGGGGCATGAAAGGCACCATGCTGTTGAAAATAATGTTTTCCTACTTTGCACTTAATTATGGTTGTCACCATTTGTCTATTATAATCCTAAAAAGACTATATCCCTTCCTAAAGACTATATCCCTTTTCTAAAGTCTACAAATTATCCTGGAGTATATCCGTACACATACAGAGATGTAAACACATATGTGAAATGTGTATTTTTGCTTTCTGAACATCAGTTTTTAAAAAGAGTACTCAAAAGTCACAAGGGGCGATCACTAGTGAGTTTTAAACGTATAGTTTTAAATGTATAGTTAGAATACCCAAAGTATTTTATGACTTATCAGAAAAGATGGAAGGAAGGAAGGTAGGAAGGAAGGAAGGGAGGGAGGGAGGGAGGGAGGGAGGAAGAAAGGAAAGAAGAGAGGGAGGGAAGAAAGAAGGAAGAAAAATAGTTGCAAAGCTTTCTTTAAGAGAAAAGCAAGTACTTAGCTGGATTCTTGTACAGAAATTGCTTCCATATCACTGGCTGAGTAAGGACGATGCTTTAAGTTTGATTAATCTGGCAATATGAAGTGAAGCATAAGGTGTTGTTTGAGAAATTGGACAATATGTAGTGCAGTTGAGCTTTTGTAGCGCCTAAGATTCTTATAGGTGTAGATAAGACTGTCAAAGTTTCAGAGTCTGAGAAAAGATGTGTGTTCATCCATAAATACACACACCACCTGTATATGCATATTCATTAACACTGTACAACACATGCCACAAAGGGATTTTAGGAAGTAAAGCACCACAGCAAATTATGTCTCACTCTAGGACAGAAGAATAGATATGGCATCTGAAACTCATTCTGGCTAAAGACAATTCTTTATGATTTTAAATCCAGCCAAAAAGACTGGTTCTATCAGGAGATTACAACATGTCTCTGAGAAATGATTACTTAGTTTAGAAGACAGCATTGTGATTAAAAATTCATGACTGTAGAATTAAAAAAAAATACACTCTTTCCTTCCAGACTTATGTCAGACTTGCAATGAAGTTAAAATGAACAGGAGTATGCAGCTTTTCAATGCCTGGGATAACTATAGCTTAAAGATCATTGTGTAAAACAGGATGTTTAGTCAGGATGCAATGTGTTAAACTGCCTCATTGATAGTCAAAAACTTTATTTTTGTATTTTGGCAGTCCTTGGAGTATAGTTTTGCAGGGTTGGAAAAAATGAATTGATGATCTCTTGGAGAGTGTTTTCCCTCAATTTCACTTCTAGGCATGACCTCTCCTGGGTCATTAATTCTAGCCAGCAAAGCAGCAAAGGGAAATGGCATTTGAGACCCCCCCTCTGTCATCAGGAGCACTGACTGTGTTAGGGGTTTGAAGCCAGAGGTAATCCTTCTCGTCTAATGTCTTTTTAGAGAATGGCAATGGTCTCTGCGATGTCTTGGATCCTTTATTTGTGGATAAGTGCTTGTGCAATGCTGCTCTGCCATGGATCCCTTCAGCACACTTTCCAGCAGCACCACCTGCACAGACCAGGTAAGTGAGGCAGCTCTAAAGCAGCCTCTGGTCTCTTTGCTGTCTCCTGAACAGATGGTTGAATGCAAGTGCTACAGTGTGGGCAGCTTGCCTCTGAATTCCAAGATATATTGTTGGCTAGATCCTTTGGGGAAAGAGTGTGGGGGGGGGTGGGAGGGGGCAGGGGAAAGTTATTAAAATGCCCTGGAGGTTTTTCTAGTAACTTCTCAGAAAAGGTGGTTTTCTTTGAGAGTCCTCCCACTCTTTCCATACACCTTAGAAAGTATAAGTCATGTTTTTGGATACTTTGGCTAGTAGAGAAATAGTCTGAAAAAGGCAGAATAACTCAAGACTTGAATTTTTATGGAGGCAAAAACACAATTTTTGCAATCAATTAATTAAACAATGTGTCTATATTCTTGGGATACATTTGTGTTTAAAATAGATGCCATGATTTTGTTGTATATTTGGTTAAGGAGTGTGTGTGTGTGTGTGTGTGTGTGTGTGTGCAAAGTAGTTTATGAACAAAAATGAAATGAAAAAGTAACTTACTATTTATGGTCTGGTTTAATCTGTCTTCTTTCTTTCACTTTCTGTCCTTCCAATATGTTCCATGGGTTTTTATTGTTTTCCCTTGTGCTCTGGATAGTTTCAGGGACACATTTCTTTAGCCTGATTCACATCTTCACTTCCTAACCCCCACCCCCACCCCCATAAATTTTAAGTTCCGAATGCATTTTGCTTTCAGTTCAAAATCTAATGTTTACCCGTACATAGTCTCACTGGAGTCTTCCAGTTCGGCTGTCTTTCCCCTTTCCTCATTGGAAAGATAATTTTCCATTTAGCTTCAGTCTTTGCTTCCTCCTTGCTCCACCTTCACAGCCCCACCCTCACATTCGGACTCTCCAGCTCCCTTTGCCAAGTCCTGCTTTGGGGACCAGTGGCTCGCCCAAGCTTCAGCTTCTCAGTCCTCCATCTAAATCTCTTGCTGGCTTCTTTCCATCCTCCCGGTTTCCTCCAGCTGCGAGGTCCAGTGTCTACGTGTCTCTGCCTCTTTCAGGCTCCGCAGCCAGCCTGGGCACTGATCCTGAGGCTCTTCCTTATAGTCCAACAGCAGCACCTCCTGGGGTGGGAGGGGGCCTCTGCTTGTTCCTTCCCAGGCTCTGCAGATAGGTGGTGAGCAAGATGAAAAGAGTAATGCAGTCCGGGTTCTCCAGCGCACCAAGCTGCAAGCGAGGGAGCGAGGGAGCCTGCCTGCCTGCTGACTGCTGGATCCCGGGCCACCCGGGGAGGAGAGATGGATTAGGGGAAGCCTGAGTTTGAGCTTGAGGCTGAGGCTGGAGGCTGCCTCTGGGTTCCGGCCACCCTCATTCCCCATGCCTACAGTCAGGAAGGCGAGGGGCCTCTAGTGCCCTTGCAGGTGGGCATAGAAACCGCTCTGTCTGTTGCTACTGCGCGATTGATTGTACTGCTGCTGCTTGGTGTTTCCTCAACTTGGAGTTGGCGCTGCCAGAGTCTGAGGCTTCGGGGTCATAGACCCTGAAAACAAACGTGGGTTTTGGAATCTCCACATTAACATTTGACTGGTTATGCAGTGTTACAGTTAATGCGGGAAGAATACATTGCTTGTGATTCCTAATTAGAATTCATAACAAAAAACGATGATGAATTCTCTAGACATCCTCTCAAGCTTAATTCACATTATTTGACTTACTCTTAATTAAAGTAGGCGAACGCCCAGTTACCCCCTCCTCCCCAACCCACTCGCTGTGACCTTTTGCCAGGAGACTGAAGTTCTGAGGAATAGAGAACACTTAGCTAACAGCTAATTTTACTGCAGAGCCTGTTACCCAACGAGTTATAATACCTCTCTGTGCGTAAAAAAAAAAAACAAAACATGCCAGTAGACGATCTGAGGTCCTTCTTTGTGTAATTTGTAAAAATCTTTAGATCATATTCATACCGGGCTTTGTCAGAGCCACAGCTGATGAAAATCGGTCGTGGCAGAACTGATGAGCTGTCCCACGAAGTGGCAGAACTCAGGGCTGGCTATCATCTTTGTCACATAGCATCAGTGACATGACCTTGAACAAATCATTTTTCTTCTCTGAGTCCCATTTCTCATATGAGGAATATTGTGGCTGTGTAAATAAAATGATCTTGTGTGTGCTTTGTAAACTGTAAAGTTCCTTATAGATGCCACCAATAACTGACATCTTGCTTTCGAGACTAACTATATGTCCCATAGATGTTGAATGCATGGAATTTTACTATCCACAGCAAGTACAGCCAACAATCCTCATAGATAAGACAGAATCTTTGTTTTTATTCTTGCTGTTATTTATTTTTGATCCTAATATCTGCATAGAATATTCTAGCAAACACTGTGTGTCTAATTTTACACTCTATGTAAATAGTCAAATAGAGTTTGCAATGAGATTTCACTTAGACTGTCTTTACTAGTCAGTTAACATATTCTTCTCTTCTAGCGTTTGCCAAGTTAACATATGAGGAGTGGTATCTCTCTCCCTCTCTCTCTCTCTCTCTCTCTGTGTGTGTGTGTGTGTGTGTGTGTGTGTGTGTGTGTGTAAGGCTTTGGCTATGCTACTTGTACTAAGTAAACTGACTTAGTCTTAGGAGGCTTATTGTCAAAATAGTATTAATTTAAAATTGAAAACCACATTGCTAGATACTAACTGAAGTTAATTTCAGTGTTTTCCCCATTGTTTACCCTTAGAAATGTCTTATTACCTCCAATGCATGGTTGATCTGTATGTCAGATACCCCAAGAAACTGTAGCACTGAAACCAGTTTCAAACCCAAGTGCTTATACTTTTGAGATCCATTTCAGATTTGCTGATGAAATGAAAAAAAACTATAAATGCTCATTTCTAGATGCAGAAAGATTAAAATGATATTAAACTGAAGGTCCAACAGTTCGATGTAATACATTTATTCAACTTTGTGTGTGTGCGTGTGTGTGTGCGCGCGCGTGCACTTTCAACAATAGCAGAAAAGATTAAAGCGATAGATCATGGATATAGCAATAGTCAGGATGATTTTAGTTAGAATATAATCTTCAATAAAACCTTCTGTTTTGATAGTAAGAGCAAATATATATATTTTTTTCATGAGGGTTGTGATGTTTCCCTTTGTGAGTCTTCAATCTTCAGGGACACTGATGAAATGTGTATGAAAATAAGAGGGAAATCAGGGCCAGTTATTTGTGACAACCCATTCTTAAATGAGCAAATAAATAAATAAATTGCTGGGATAAATGAGCAAAAAGGAAAAACATAATCTCATTTTCTCAAATAGGTTAAAACAAGTGACATGATGAGAAAAAATGAGACACCAGCAGACCCTGAGCTTTGCCACATTTGCCTAAGCTTGAAAAATCGCCTCTTTTCTCAAGCAGGAGCAGGGCAGACACTGCGTGCATACCAAGTACCTAGGAAATGTGAAAAATGACAAATCTTTAACTTGGAGCCCCGAATGGAGGGAGAGTGAAGGCTTTACAGCTGCCTCCTCACCTACTTAGGAATTGCTGCCACCCTCTCCCCACCCCCAACACACACACCACCACCAGCCACTTACAGGCAGCTTTGCTGTTCCCTACGCAGTAAGATTGATGGTGCGCCAATACCAAGTAGCCAATTTCGGTCTCTCAAGAAATAATCCACTATACTGACAGATGAGTGGAATTTGACGTGATGTCCCCGAGTTCAGCCTGTGTGTACCTGGATGGCACCAGCCAGCCAGGACCCTTTAGGGGAAATAGTTAGGTATTCGGACCAATTTCTGCTGTCAAAACATGAAATGGGGACAGTGTTTTTCTGAGGTTGTGAATTTGTGATTTGTCTTTGCAACACAGTGGGTTTGTACACAAACAGAATGAGGATTTGTTAACTAGAAAATTGACTGATTTTAATGCATTTCCCTGCAGTCCCTAAGTACTTCCTGTTTTTCATAATTATAGTATTAGGAATGTGCCATTTATTTTCAGTCACTTACTAGTTAAGGAAGCTTAAAACAGTCAATCAAATAAAATTGAATTTTATTTTATTTTTATATTTTACTTATTTATTAATGTGAAACATAGGAAGAGAGAGAAAGAACCAGGCATCACCCTGGTACATATACTGCCGGGGATCAAACTCAGGACCTCATGCTTGAGAGTCCGATGCTTGATCCACCGTGCCACCTCCTGGACCACAAAAGTGAATTTTAAAATAACACAAATGAGTAAAATTTACTACAGATTAACAGATTTATAATTTGAATAATTTAGTATTTGACTAAATCAAGTATTTAATTTGGAAACAATATAGGTTACTGCAATAATTTGAAGTATACTTACCCCCCCATGTTTATACAATAAAGCATAGAGAGAATATATTTTTCAGGAGGAAGACTAAGCAATGAATACCCAAAGAGATGTTTCATTGCTTCAGGTAATTAATACAGATAGCTTAAACTCTTGATAATCACTAACAGTTGATAACAGGTTAAGATTGAGATTGAATGGTTTGCTAGATATAACTTTCTAATTTAGTATTCGTTTTTTTTCTCCTTACGGATATTTGAGTTATGATTGGCTACTTAATTGTGTGTGTGTGCGTGTGTGTGTGTGTGTGTGTGTGTGTGTGTGTATGAGAGAGAGAGAAAGAATCAGAGGAAAGGATTGTCCTTGAAACTTAATACAGTATGGATTATTTCAAAATACCTCAGTGAATAAAGATCCTTAGGATTTTTTAGTAATCTAAAATTATAAAGACAAATTGAATGAGACAAGAAGTTATAAGTGCCTAATGAATCATTTATTCTTGAATTGCTACCAGCTTATTGATAGAAGTATGTGGAAATGATATATGAAAAGATTACTAGACATATAATTACTTAGGTAATTTATATTTGACCTGATTAAAAGCTATATTAGGCAAATGATCATTTGGAAGTATTCCTTTATGCTTTAATTATTACATATTAGATATTGCTATCCATTTTAAAAAGTGATTTTTTTTGATAAAATATTATGAAGCATTCTGGTCTGTCTTATACTTTTGTGATTTAATATTACATATGAAAACTGACTAAGAAGTGTTCCTTATAGCACCAATTTGCATTACAGCAAACTTATTTCATAATTGTAATATAAAATAAGTAGTGAATAGCAGTTGCTTGGTATTGTCGGTTTTTTTTTTCAAGAATGCATACCAGTACTGGATTGCTAAGTATGGTGAATTGACCTAAGGATTAGAGCAGACAGCATGTTATTTAGTGTAAGCTGGTGCTGGTGATAATCCATTGATCATCTGATTGATGATACTGACTTCATCCTAGAATCAGAGTATATCTATGTACCCATTGGTAAGATTCCCAAAATACCAAAAGTGAGTGCAGATTCAAATAAATATTTCTTCTCATTACCAATGTATTTAAATGAGAATTATTCGAGGGCCATATACTGTTACTTATGTAAGTGTAAGTCTATGCCTTTAATTCACAATTATGAAAAATAGGTATTATACCATGCTACAAACAGATTTTTTTTTTTGAAATTTTGCTAATGAACATTAAGCTTCAGTTGCTAATTTATCAACTTTTAAGATGGAAAATTGGACTCTTTTTAAAACTTCTTTAATTTTAAATTATAAGAAAAGTGAAAATGTGGGTATATAAATCAGTATACCATTTTTCTTTATAACAATTTAGCAATATAACCCAGAAAGCAAAATGTGCAAATCTGGACTCAACTTTATCTCTAAATACTTATTATAAGAAAATGATTGTATAGTCATAAAAGATGTATTTTTCTATTTTTTATTTGTGGTTAATAGTGAGTTACAGTATACAATGTATAGTTCCACATATACACCACATCCTCCACTAGCCTTCTGTGTTCTCACACTCCCTTCTCCCCAAGATAACCACCAGACTTCTCAAAAGTCTTAGAAACAGTTTGCTTGAATGTGTGTGTATGTGTGTTTGTGTGTGTGTGTTGTTTTGCAAGTTCATGTGTATCAGTTCTCTAGATTCCACATATGAGTGAAACCATTTGGTTGTTGTCTTTCTTCTCTACTTATTTCACTAAGGATAACCACTTCTAGTTCCATCCAAAAATAGATGTATTGTAACTGTAAATAATTAGAAGGAAATTTAATCTCCACCAAAATGGGATCGGTAGAAGCAATTCATATATACACTAGTGGAATTCAAAGCAGCTATTGTAAAAGATAGATATGCTTATATGTAGAGTGTGGAGAAGTGCCTGGTATACTGTTAAATGAACAAAACATGAAACAGAATGCTCAGTCTCAAAATAATTCTAAAGAAGGACCGGGAAGATAGCATAATGGTTAAGCTCTGAGGTCCTCGGTTCAAGCTCTCGCATCACCATAAGCCAGACTTGAGCATTGCTCCAGTAAATAAAATAAAATAAAATAAAATAAAATAAAATAATTTTGGAGAGAGAAATGCCTGTATGTGCCTAAGACATATCAAATAGGATATAAATACCCTTAATACTGTGGTAGTTAAACTATTGGAAGGACTAGAATGACTTGGAATTTTTATCTCTATATTTCTTTATTTTGGAATTAATTTGTTTATGGGTAAATAATTTTTTAAAAAATTAAAAAGCTTGCATTATGAGTGATAGAAAGTTTTATGGTAAAACTTTAAATATATCAATGTTTCTTTCTAGTCTTAGGGACTAAGTATTGAGAGTTTTATGGTAATGTTCTCTGTTAAAGAAAAAATTGGAAAAATACCACAGGACCCTTTTCCTTCTAAGAACATTGATTCAACCAGATATCTACGTCTGTATTTCTTGTTGCACAGATTATAGTTCCCTTGTGATGTTGTTTAGTAAAAAGCTATTAACTGTTGGGAAAGCTCTCTGTTTTTTTTTTTTCTTGGAGATTGACAGTGCATATAAGTATATGGAATTTCTAGGGAGATCTTCATATGAGAAACATGATAGCATTTAACCCTATTCTTTTCTTCTGCATTTCTATCCAGTCATCTTTGTGGAGCAACACTATTCATGTATTTGTCAGAAAGTGTGAGTTAAGATAATTCTGAAATCCTATGATACTCATATTTTCATCTCTTCTAATAAAAAGCTTAATATCTAACAGCTGTTCAACTATTTGTTAAATTTATTATGTAACCAATTCAATTATCAAGTAAACTATTAGGGAAAAAAGAATCATTTGTTTTGGGGGAAGTCTTAAACTCTTCCTTACTTGCTGCTATTTGTGTGTGTGTATGCATATATGCACCGTGTATCTCTCTTTGTGTTTATAATTTGGAGATATCTTAAATACTGAATGATACAAACATTAAATTGTGAGCATAACATATGCATGGACGTACACATGCTTGAATATGTGCAATGTTGTTATTCAGTATTTGATAGTTGCTTCTTGTATTAAATTAATGTGAAGAGTAAAAACCCTAAGGCTTTCAGCTACAGTACGAATGGCATTTTCTATGGACTTAGAAAAAGGGGGTCAGGTGGTGGTGCATCCAGTTCAGTGCACACATTACCATGTACAAGGACTTGGGATTCGAAACCCTACTCCCCACGTGCAGAGGGGGTATGTCAAGAGCAGCAAAGCAGCTTGCAGGTATCTATTTTTCTCCTCTTCTCTCTCTCAATTTCCCCTCTCAATTTCTCTTTGTATTATCAGATAAAAAAATAAAAAGGGGGATGGATTCATAGGGCTGGCACTAAGCCCCAATAATAATCCTGGAGGCAAAAAAAAAAAAGTAAAGAAATCTTTAGAAGAATGGTCTTGAGAAGCTCGAGTGGAAACTTCACTTAGAAAATAAAGGCCATCTGCTTTCTGGTTTTTATTTTTTTCTGCAAGAGAAAAATTCACTTTATTTTTTTTTCTAGCAGAGAGAAAATAACACTAGACAAACAAATTTTACCTTTATAGTAAAGAGAAGATGGAATTTTATGTTAACAATTGGCAGGCACTAATTGAATTCTCCATAGATAATGTCCTCACTTAGGGAACCCTGTTGATTCACTCCCCTTTCCTGACTTTACTTACTTATTATTGATTTTTTTTTTTTAGTGATTTAATAATGACTGACAAGATTGTGGGATAAGAGGGGTACAAATTCCACACAATTCCCACCACCAGAGTTCCATATCCCATTGCTTTCATTGGAAGCTTCCCTATTCTTTATTCCTCTGGGAGTATGGGCCCAAGATCATTATGGGGTACACAAAGTGGAAGGTCTGGCTTCTGTAATTGTGTCTCCACCGGACATGGGCACTGGCAGGTCAATCCATACTCCCAGCCTGTTTCTGTCTTTCCCAAAGCAGGGCTCCAGGACACATTGATGAGGTCGTCTTCCCAGGGAAGTCAGGTTGACATCATGGCAGCATCTGCAACTTGGTGGGTGAAAAGTATTGAGATATAAAACAGAACCTAAATATAATAAGCAGGAACCTAAAGATAAGAATATAACAGGTGAGATTTGAGGTCTTTGTGTTGGAAGACACTATGAAGTCTATTTTAGGTATATTCCAAGGGGCCCATGACTTTACTAAATTTTTCCTGAGCTGGACAGTTATCATGCAGGTGACTTCCCTGACTTTATATAATAAAAATACAGAGGAGGAAAGCAAAAAAGGCATTATAAGAGTGATTTTTCTCTCAGTGGATAGATAGTATGATAAGTGCTGTGCCTACTCATTAAGACAATCCTTCCTCCTTTCTGGAATGGAGTCAGACCAAACTTTACTATATGTGAATCTAGAAATGAGAAACACTGTTTACATTTTCAGTCAAGGTCATTAATGTGCTGCTGTGGTTATCTCTATTTGCCATAACCATGGCCTATTATACCTTCCCTACTATATTACTCAAGAATAAATCCAGGTTAACTGAATTAATATACTTCCGTAGGAATATCTGATTCCCTACTCATATCACTGAGTTATGTGCTAGAAAGTGAATACAGAAGTACATCTTCCAGACTTATATATGTTAATCATAGAGAAGGAGGAACAGACTTCCATTGTTCCTGAAATTGACAAGATACTGTGGCTCAGACTTTCTACTGGATAAAGGCCCAATAGATATTTTATGATCATGTACTTCATAGTGCATAAAAATGTAAATGCTTGGGAGTCGGGTGGTAGCACAGCGGGTTAAGTGTACGTGGCACGAAACTCAAGGGCTGGCATAAGGATCCTGGTTTGAGCCCCCTGCTCTCAACCTGCAGGGGAGTCGCTTCAGAAGCAGTGAAGCAGGTCTGTAGGTGTCTGTCTTTCTCTTCCCCTCTCTGTCTTTCCCTCCTCTCTCCATTTCTCTCTGTCCTATCCAACAACGACAACATCAATAACAACAATAATAATTACAATAAAAAACAAGGGCAACAAAAGGGAATAAATAAATAAATATTAAAAATGTAAACGCTGACTGGAAATCACCACACCAAATCTTTATATAATACATAATAGTGAGAAGAGAGCAATAAAGTAGGAGTAAGTCATTAGAGATGAGAGGTTTAGAAAAAAATCAACAATTTTTATGTTCTCAGAGAGTGTGATCCATGCATTCACAACCAGTATGTCCTACCAGATAGTGAGGCTTTAAAATATTAACTTTGTCTGCTCAGTAAGGAAAATTAAGTACAAATTATCTTTATAATAAAAATAAAGTTTTCTGCTAAAGCTACTGAAAACTTCATGGGATGATTTCATAACTGGATAAAGCAAATACCTACATAGACCAGCAGGTCTGTTAGAAAAGTGAGTGAAGCAGCCAGGGACAACAGAGTAAAGTGCTGAAAACTGTGGCAACTGAAGAGCATATGCACATGTAGAGGTCACAGCATACCTTCAACTACATCAGAGATGACCAAGGAACCCTATTGTTCAAGGTAGACCAGAAGTCTATAATTTTATGTATATTGTTTTCATAGCAGGTGCGTCAAAGAAAACTTGACTCAGGGTTATATTCCCACCTACAGGCTGTCAGTGTGTGACTACAGACAAAGGTTATATCCAGTGCTAGCATATCATGATTTCTAATGAATTTACCAAGTGTTCATTCTTAACCAAGTAGATTGGAGAGAGATGAAGGCTGTGGGGTCAAATATTTTTGTTTTTTAACTTTTTTCCTTTATTGGGGGATTAATGTTTTACAGTCGACAGTAAATACAATAGTTTGTATATACATAACATTTCTCAGTTTTCCATATAACAATACAACCTCCACTAGGTCCTCTGCCATACTTTTCCAGGACCTGTACTCCCCCACCACTCACCCCAGAGTCTCTTCCTTTGATGCAATACACCAACCCCAGTCTAGGTTCTGCTTAGTGTTTTCTCTCCTCACTTGTTTTTCAACTTCTGCCTGTGAGTGAGATCATCCCATATTATTTTTTCTGACTTATCTCATTTAACATGATTTCTTCAAGCTCCATCCAAGATGGGATGAAAACAGTTAAATTACCATTTTTAATAGCTGAGTAGTATTCCATTGTGTATATAGACCACAACTTGCTCAGCCACTCATCTGTTGTTGGACATCTGGGTTGCTTCTAGGTTTTGGCTATTACAAATTGTGTTGCTATGAGTATGAGTATACACAAATCCATTTTAAAATTTTTTCACTTGTTCTTTTTTAAATCTGTTTTGTCCTGCTTTAAAAGTTTGCCCACAAATTTAGAATTATAAATAATATGCTAAAATGCTGTCATTATTATTATTATTAGCTTTATGACTCACTTCTATTGCTAAAGATCTTGTAAGCAAACAACATTTATGTACTTGGCAGTAATATACACAGTAGAGTGCACGTATTATAATGCTCAACTATTTGGGTTTAAGCTCAGGGTCCCCACCCACAGGGGAAGCTTCAAGAATGGTGAAGCAGTACTGTAGATATCCTATTCCCCTTCTCCTCTTCCTCCTCCCTCCATCCTTCCTCCTCCTCCTTCCTCCTACTCCTTTTCTTCTCATCTCTCTATTTCTTCTTCTCTCTCTCAGCCTTCCTCTCGATTCCTCACTGTCTCCATTAGAAAAAGGGAAAAGTGAAAAAAAAAAGTGACTGTTAAGAGCAGAGAAATGTCAAGCAGTCACTGAGCCCCACAGATAATCCTGGTGGCAACAGAAAATTAAAAATAATTATATTATGAATCAAATGAGTTAAACAGAGATCTCATTTGAATCTTAGTTGAAAATGTGAATTTTCCTTTATAGTAATTTTTAAAGACTAGTAATCTGTAATTATAACAAAACAGGGAATACCAGGTCTCAAATATGCTTATACGAAACCCTTATTTAATACTTTATTAAAGTTCTCAAAATCTAGTTTGAAGTCCACTAGTGAAATATCAATTTATCTTGAAACAAAAGTTACCTTCCCCACTTTGGGCAAATGATCTAAGATTCAATACATACTCATTTCATATGTGAGAACAGACTGTTTGTTAGTACACCAACTGAGTCATTCTACCAGAAATTACATATAACTAAACCTTATTGGGCTTCCCTAATTTAATATTCTACTAAGAAAACTGCTAGTTCTTAGAGAGAGAAAAAAAGTTCCTGCATACAAATAATTAGAATTCATGCAACTTGAATATAGGAATAATTTCTTAGTGCATCACAAGCCATGTTGGAGTTGATAGTGATTTTTACTTTTTGTGGCCTTTTAGTGACACATTAGTATTTGTTTAATTTTGTTATTACAATTAAGTCTGCTGTGGGATGTTTTGTTAACCCCATAGTCTATAGTGATGTATAGCTACATATTTTGTATTTTAAAAATTTGCTGGAGATTAGACTTTAAGACATTTATGAACCACAGTTGATTTATATCTTTTTTATTGTAAAACTTCTACAATAATCAATCACCCTTAAACCTATTTGTATGTTGACATTTGTAGACTGGCAATGCTTATGTACTTTGTATGACCCTGTGCAATGTAATTCTCCTGGTAGGTAACTTTTTGGGGGGCCTTTTTTTATGTCCATAGGATATTAGTTTATAATTTGTGTACATGTTAACAGTTTCATTTTATTTTACAAAAGTATTTAATGAGTTACAAATGTATCTTTCCAAGTATTTGTAACCTAGATGTCTTTCCACTATGAAGTAGGAATAGGTAAGAATTGGTGATTTTATCTCTTAAGTGTATAGTGGCTAAGAAAATTCCAACAGTATTGTTTTATGAGGAAATTGTAACTAGAGATTGGCCATTCATAGAACTTTGGATTAAAAAGTGTCACAGCAAAGAAATAGATTTGCAAAAATAAAAACAAATTCATAAAATAAAATGTTAAGATGCAAGACAGGAAACTTGCTATTTGGAAGCTTCCCAGATATTAAGTTGAATTGTTTTTGTAGCTTACATTCCTTTATGTGATGAAAATTCAAGATGACATGTATTGGACATGTTCTTGAAAAACTAGGTCACTGGGTGAAAATTTGTGGGGCAACATTTTTGACAGCTACTCCCAGGATTGTTTTAGATATAAGACTAGATTTATGGTGTACATGCTGCCAATCTCCAGTCCTCTATCTATCAAAGACCTAGGTAATCAATCACAGTGATTCTTCCTTCAGAACCTAGACGTGGCTTCAGAATCTTTCTCAGTCCTTCTCGAGGCACTGCTGATTAATTGATTGACCCTGGAATATAAGTTGAGAGCCTTGGACCAAGGCCACTGTGGGTTAAGTGACTGACATGTCCAAAATTTCTTTCCTGTATAAAATATTCCTGGAAACTTGTCATTAAAATAATAAGAAATCGAAGCAACATCATCATTAAGTTTAAATAACTATACATGTCCGGTAACTAATATAAAAACTATTACGTCACTGGAAAGAGTTTGCTGACTTTAGAAAATTTTCCTATTTTGTTTTGATGACCTCCAGGAATTTACAGTTCCTTTCTCTATGTCTAAAATGTAAAAACTGCATCTGATCTGAACTCTCAGTGAGCAAAAATAAAATTTACTGTGTACAGTGGAGATTTGGGAATCCTCTTGAAGGGGGTGATTTTGTGGTTGGGCTTTACCTGTTGGCTGGAATATTTAAAAGCTGAACAGGAATTTGGGTGGCTGGTAGGGAAGAATCTATTGTGACTAAATCAATAAGACTTAGTGGCAGGAAAAGAAGATAAGACGGTATACTTGGAAAGCAGTAAACTCTAGACTAGTTAAAGAACTGTTATGCCTACTAAAGAGAAAGGAAGATTTCTTCTTTACTTCTATTTTTCTACATCAGGGCTACTTATCTATGACCATACAAGGAGAGCTTGGTAAATGGAATGAAAAAAAAAAAACAAAAAAAAAACAGAATCCACAACTCTAATCTTTACGGAAAGCAAGCATGTTAACTAATAAAAACGCTACAACTTTAGCTAGACTTTCTGAGTTCCATGAAGTTTTTCACACCTTCAAATTATTGCCTCCACCTTCTAATAAAGGACAAATTCACTATTGCTGATGTTGAGTCTTATAACTGTGATAATGCACATATCTAAGTCAAACCCTAAGGAGAATGGTGTTTATTCAGTTGTTTGACTTTAGTACTCCCCAGATATATTTATTAGTTATGCCAGGGATTGAACTTGGGGCCCCTTGCATACATACAGCAAGTTTATTGACCACTCACTAGACACAGAGATGTACACTTCCCTAATAATACTAGTGATGTCACTTTATTATGACCAATGATTTAACACTGTTTTCCCCATGAGATAGTAAACTGTGACAGGGTCAGGACCCCAGCAGTTTGGTAATGGATGGGCCAATGTCTGGCTTATGACAAGGGCCAAGGAAAGACTTAATGAGTTAGTGAATCACTTAAGCACTTGATGTTTCCCTGAATCTTCAGGATTAACTTATGAGATAGTACATCTTTCTGTTTCTATTGATGATGGGGGTGTTAAGGAATGATTGATTTGTTCAGTGTGGTCTTGGCTGGGAGGAGAAGTTAGGAATTCTGTTAGTCTTTGAATGACAGCTCCGCTTACTGGATCTTTGCTGTGAATAGGCTCTGATAGGGGCTGTTTATTGTGTTTATAATAGTACACTTGATCTGCCCCACAACCTTATATGGATATGGTGTACACCAATGGTCTGTTGCACAAGACACTGTGAAAAAACATGGATAATAATTAAAAACCCAAAGAAAATTTAGGTTATGTGCTGATTCCTAGTCACTCTTTCCATCACAACCAAATACTGATTTTAGTATGCACCACTTCAGGAATATCAGCAATCTCATCTTAGTCCATTTGAAATTGCAAAACAAATATCTATGTCGAGAGTTATTGTTCTACATTAGCAGTAACTGTGTCTTGGGTATTTAGCTTGACTATACCATGCAATAATTTTTAGTACTGTGACTGAATAATGCCTTCATCTTAAATTTTGCTGTGCAAACAGACCTGGCTAAGAACATGCTTTGTTTCCTCTTTGAAATAGCAGCACCTCGTTTTAAAGTGTTTCTTACAGTGCTATTGATAAAGAGTTTTAGATTTGAGTACCGTTTTTTTTTTTTTTGCTGCAGGCAGGGAAGCTGCAGCATAAGATAGATCTACATTTATTAGACTCAACCTGATTTTCTGTTTTACTTAAAATGGAGTTATAAATCATTCACACTGAAAAAGAGTCTTCTCTAACTGCAATTTAACTTTTGATAGGATTTTCTGGCATTTATCATATTGAGATTTTATAAATTATCTAGAATAATAATAAACTAATAATAAACTAATAATAAACTAATAATATAATAATATAAAATATAATAATAATAATAATAAACTGCAGCAAAGGTGGGCGCAAGGAATAACATCATTGCTAGACTGGCCAGCTCCTCATAGGGCGCGAGCGCTTCCACACTACGATCATCATCTCTGGCATTATGCTATTCCACTGCAGAATACTGTGCCCCAGTATGGTTCCGTAGCCCCCATGTCCACTTGGTCGATTCCAAATTATATTCCTCCATGAGGATAATTTCTGGAACCATCCGTTCCACCCCGGTTCCATGGCTGCCAGTTCTTAGCAACATCGCCCCGCCAGATATTCGTCGGGATGCGGCATCATCTAAGTTCATTTCCCACGTCTACGCTTGACTGGACCTGCCAATATACGCGGGTATCTTCGCCCACCCTGTCCAACGCTTGACGTCTCGTCACCCAATCTGGTCCCCTACGCCTACACTGAACTTCTCTGTTCCAGACTCTTGGAAACAGAGTTGGCAGTCAGCTGAGGTCAAGAACAAACACCTCATCACAGACCCCTGCAAGCGTCAACCCGACTTTGACCTAGCACGTTCTGATTGGGCCCTCCTCAATCGCTATCGAACAGGCCATGGCCGGTGCGCCGCTATGTTCCATCGCTGGGGAGCCAGAGACGACCCGAACGGCCCCTGCAGCTACAGACAGACTATGACCCACATAGTCAACGACTGCCACCTCTCCAGATTCAATGGAGGTCTCGAAACTTTACATGAGGCTCAACCTGACGCTGTTGACTGGCTACGGAAGAAGGGCAAACGCTGGAAGAAGAATCTAGAATATTATAAAGTAGGCTGACCTTTCTGGTTAAGCAATTTGATCATTTGCAGCAGTGTCTTTTGCTAAATAAAATATGTGATTTGCTGTCTTTCAGCTACAACTTACTAGGCCTGCACTCCAATAACATGTTAGGTAGAAGCTGCTTATGTAATCAGTGTGAAGTGTCCTTTTCCAATTCTCTGTTTCAAAATTATCCCTGTGACTAGTAGTGGCAATTTTTTTTGACACACAGCCTACTCTCTTTATGATCATGTTATTATAGACATTTCTAATCAGCTATGACACACTGTGTATTTGAATACAGATTCAACCTCTAAATCCAATCACTGAGCCATTACAAGAGATTGGAATGATTTGTAAACAAGCACAACAATTACCCCCAAAACAGTCATCAGTCATCACTCATCACTCATCACTCATTATATCAGATATTGTGTGGAGTGTCTTAACTGGACTTAGTGGTCAATTTTGAGATTGTTCACTTTTAGTCTAATTTGTTCTTTTTTATATATATTTTATTTATTTTCCCTTTTGTTGCCCTTGTTGTTTTTTTTATTGTTGTTGTAATTATTACTGTTGTTATTGACGCCGTCGTTGTTGGATAGGACAGAGAGAAATGGAAAGAGGTAGGGAAGACAGAGATAGGGAGAGAAAGATAGACATCTGCAGACCTGCTTCACTCCCTGTGAAGCGACTCCCCTATAGGTAGGGAGCCAGGGGCTTGAACCAGAATCCTTATGCCAGTCCTTGCTACGTGCGCTTAACCTGCTGCGCTACTGCCCGACTCCCCTAGTCTAAACTGTTCTTATGTGAGATTGATTTCCCACCTTGAGATAGAAAATGCCATTTGACAAATTAATACTTTTAAAGTAGCCACAAAATTCTTATTTATACCCCCCCCCCATACACACACACTGGAAGCAGGAATAGTGATAATATCTGTATATCTGTTCTATACTGTGTTGTCTACTCCTCCTCCTTTTTTTTTTTTTCTTCCAAGACAGGGCTCAGTGCCTGCACTATGAATTCACTTCTCCTAGTGGAAATCCTTTCCTTTTTTCTATATTTTATTTGATAGAACAGAGAGAAATTGAGAGGGTTGGGTGAGATAGGGAGAGAGAAAGATAAATACCTGCAGACCTGCTTCACCTCTAGTGAAGTGTCCCCGCTGCATGTGGGGAGTGGGGACTCAAACACAGGTCCCTGAATGGATCCTTGTATGGGTCCTTGCACGTAGTACTATGTGTGCTTAACCCAAAGTGCCATCACCTTGCCCCAGTTTGTGTAGTATTATTATGTAAATATGTGAATGCCCAAAGACAGTCCTACTGAATACTAACACATGCATTCATAGTAGTTTATTGTATAAAATGGTTATACAAGCCAAATTTACAAGTTGGACTTATTTATCTACTTTATGATCAGATCTGACTTCCTCTTATAATAAAATCTGTGTACTCAGCAGAAGCAAAATATAGAGACTTTTAAAGCTAATCTCTACTCTGGAATACATAATTGTTAGTTATGCGTTGTAAGTCAATGTGAACTATTATGTCCAACAGTATGTTAAATATGTAGTTACTGATGAAGATGCTCTAATTAATACTTATGGTAGAGTTTGTATGATACACAAATAAGGGAGTTTGGTTAAATACATTTGGCTAACTCTTTAGTGAACATCTCCAAAATTAGAATTGATGCTTTGTGGTTCTCTTAATAGATTATAACCCTATTATAATTTATAAAAGAAATGGCAAGCAACTAAAATCATATACAATGTGTTCATACGTCATGCATTTTCTCCATTAACAGTATTATTATATTTTTATTAACTTTATTAACAGTATTATTATATTTTTATTAACAGTATTATTATATTTTTATTAACAGTATTATTATATTAACAGTATTATTATATTTACATTAACAGTATTATTATATTTTAACAGTATTATTATATTAACAGTATTAACAGTATTATTATATTAACAGTATTATTATATTTTAACAGTATTATTATATTTTTAACAGTATTATTAACAGTATTATTATATTAACAGTATTATTAACAGTATTAACAGTATTATTATATTTTTATTAACTTTATTAGCTTTATTAGCCAGAAATTAAGAGGAAGGGGAGGTGATAGGGAGGGAGACAGAGAGACACCTGCATCCCTGCTTCACCACTTGTAAGGCTTTCCCCAGCAGGTGGGGACCGGGGGCTCGAACTTGGGTCCTTGTGCATTCCAATATATGCACTCAACCAGGTGCGCCACCACCCGGTCCCAACCGTATTATTCTTACCTATCGCCTGTTTATAATTTGGTCTAACTGCCAAAGGAGAAAAGCCAGACAACAGAGAAAACAAGATCCAAATGTCTATGCCTTCCAACCCGGGATAGTGTTAATATTCTTTCACTGTGCTCGTATGTATACTCCATGTTTTCTACTCTGAATACAAAATGATATCTTTCTATATTAGAAATTGCTTAAACAATATGCCTGTTATTTTGAGTTTTAGCAAAACAAAAATTCACAATATCAATGTTGAGTTTCTTATATTTTAGAACTCTGGGGAATTTGAGTTAGCGTAAAAGAATTGTCTATACCATTAGAAGTATGAATTAAACATATTATATGGTGATGATAAATTTGCAATTAGTGTTTCAGAGTCCCTTATAGACCATACACAATAGGCAAGGACTCTCTGTTGAAGAGGTCAAATCCTTATAGTGGCCTCACTGAGTTAAAGTTGGTAAAACTTTATTATCTGTTTTTACTGTCCTCATTAACATACTTTAAAAATGCTGTTAAGTATTTCTGGCAAGCAGAGCATTGAAATAATTTTACAGTAGGGTAAGGGATTTATTAATTATAATCTTTTCATGAGTCTATTTATATTCAGTTGTGACATTAATAGGTTGACAAAACACACTAGAGTTAATTGTATTTAATTAAATTGCTGAAAACAAGTAAGGGTAGTTTATTATTGTAAGCAGGAAGTTCTATTGATGTACTTGTTTATGTGAAAGAGATCTGCTTTAAAGTCTTTCTACTGGGTGTGGCATTATTCATGAACAGAAAAGCAGATAAAATGTTAATTCTGGGAAGTTGTCATTATAATGAAATACTTGGAGGAAGAAGCTCCAAATAGTATTTGTACTATTATTTTCAGTGTTGCTTAAATATGGTGAGATTCCCTCCAAGACATACATCCCTCTCTTCCTACTATTTTCTATGAGAAACTCTAGGATCATCTATTCCCTTTTCTTTCTTTGGAGATGTTACTTGCTCCGTTGGAAGCTTCCCTATTCTTTATCCCTCAGGGAGTATGGACTAAAGATCTTTATGGAGAGCAGAAGGTGGGAGGTCTGGCTTCTGTAATTGCTTCTCTGCTGGACATGGGTGTTATTACTAGCTTTTGAGTGAATGTGTGTCATCTGACCTAACTTCTCATTTGAGTGATGTGAAGCAAACCTTTGATGCTATGGAATTCTTCTCATTTTCCCCAGTGAGTCTCTTTCCTTTTGCAAGCTCCTAAGGCTCTTGTATGATCACTTTTTTTCCCTCTTTCCCCTTCTCTGTCTTCTCATCAGTGTGAATCTCACCTGTGAACTGACTCTCATTTTTAAGCAGAATTGGGCAGGCTAGGTAGATAACATGAAGGTTATGAAAAAGACATACATGACCTAGGCACTGAAAATCTCAGGTTCAGTTTCCATTACCACCACAAACCAGAACTTAGCTGTGTTCTTGTAACAAAAACACCTATATAAATATATAAGCATTAACTCCTGTGAATGAAAGGTCAACGCATTCTTTACTACACCATTAGAGATGCTGCTGTTTGCAGTAGGTAAAACTTTCATAAGTCATATTTCGTCAGTAGATGATATTTTTATATTATTCTAGATATTCTGTATTCTTTTTATTTTCATTTTCAAAGCTGTATCTGTTTTTAGTTGGCAGGCAGAGAAATCAGCTATGGATCAAATGCACCCATTTGTCATGGATTAATGCATATAAATGCTTTGATGACAGCAGGAGACAAAGGCTCATAAGGGTAGATGCTGACTTTGGAAGAAAAAAATTAATGAAGCTAGGAAAATAGTGATAGCAAAGAACAATGCAATTTTAGGTGCTAAATGACTTATTTTCAAACCCTAGGAATGTGGTAATATTGTTCCTCTCCCCCTTCCTTTAATTAAGTGCTCTCATAATCCACAGGACTTCAATTGAGGAAAAGTTGGGTTAGCAAGAGCTGGGTTTCATGAGTGCTATTATTTAAGGGACAGCAATTTTTTTTCTTATTAGCTAAAATGTCTGTGAGGATGGACTGAAAATCTGTAATTTATCACTGTGTGGCTAAAGAGAAGGAAAAAATAAAATGACAATCTTGGTCCATGAAAATTCAAATGTAGGAATATCATTAGCAAGTTTTGGATTCCCAGGGATGGTTCTGAAAGGCAACATTTACATGTCAAGTTTAGTTTCATGAAGTTTGGCTTTAATTAATTAATTAAGCAATCTATCCACCTTTCACATGAGCAATGTATCTGTCCTAGACTAAGCAGTGTGTGAGGGAGAGAAAGATAAAGAGACAGGGAGAGAGAATAGCATCAATATTTTGTCCAGTGCCATAGCATCGCCTATAAGGTGCTGAGATTTGAAAACTGTCTGTGTATATGACAAGGCACACACCTAACCCGATGAGGTAGCTCTTGGATAAGGATAGGCTCTAATATCCGACCTTTCATCTTTTATTCCACATAGAATAAAGACAAGTATATTATTTGTCAGAATTTTTTTGTTAGTTTGATTGCTTTATTTATTTACTGTCTACATATCAGTGGAATCCCCTGATATTTGTCTTTTGCTCTCTGACTTACTTACTATATCACTTAACACATTCAACTCTGGCTCACTCCACCTTACCAAAAGCCTAAGTTCATCTTCATAACTGGGTAGTGTTTTGGTTTTTTTTTTTTCAAATTTAAGTTACATCTTTTTATTTTTTTCTTTATTTTTTTATAAAAAGGAAACACTGACAAAACTATAGGGTAAGAGGGGTACAACTCCACACAATTCCCATCACCAGAATTCCTTATCTCATCCCCTCCCTTGATAGCTTTCCTATTCTTTTTTTTTTTTAATTTATAAAAAGGAAACATTGACAAAGCCATAGGATAAGAGGAGAACAACTCCACACAGTTCCCACCACCAGATCTCCATATCCCATCCCCTCCCCTGATAGCCTTCCTATTTTTTATCCCTCTGAGTATGGATCCAAGGTCATTGTGGGGTGCAGAAGGTGGAAGGTCTGGCTTCTGTAATTGCTTCCCTGCTGAACATGGGCACTGACAGGTCAATCCATACTCCTAGCCTGCCTCTCTCTTTCCCTAGGGGGCTGGGGTTCTGGGGAATCGGAGCTCCAGGACACATTGGTGGGACTCTGTCTAGGGAAGTCTGGTTGGCATCATGCTAGCATGTGGAACCTGGTGGCTGAAAAGAGATTTAACATATACAGCCCAACAAGGTGTTGACTAATCATGAACATAAAGGCTGGAGTAGTGTAGCTGAAGAGTTGGGGAGGGGTGTCTCCATTCTGTAGATAGCTAGTAGGCATATTTTAGTTATATGCCAAAGGACCTGTGGCTATACTAGTTTTTTTTTTTTTGTCAGAATTTAAAGGGACTCTTTCTACACTACACATAACATCATACAATGTTACAATAGTTTTTTTTCATTGTTTAAGTTTTATTGGGTAAACATTGTTTTACAGATTAGTAATTGTCCCAGAGAAACATCTGCAATCTGTCCCAGCACACTTCACACACTATCATAGTATCTTCTCCCAATACCACAGGGCACTCCCCTGGCCCCATAGTATTTTGTTCTTTTTATTTTATTTTATTAGTGATTTAATAATGATTGAAAATATTGTAGGATAAGAGGGGTACAGTTCCACACAATTCCTACCACCAGAGTTTTGTATCCTATCCCCTCCACTGGAAGCTTTTCTATTCTTTATCCTTCTGGAATATGGACCAAAGATATTTATGGGATGCAGAAAGTAGAATATCTGGTTTCTGTAATTGCTTTTCTGCTGGACATGGGTGTTGATAGATGAATCCATACTCCCAGCCTATTTTTATCTTTCTCTAGTGGGGTACAGCTCTGGGGATGTGAGGTTCCAGGACACATTGGTGAGGTCATCTGCCCAGGGAAGTCAGGTTGGCGTCATGGTAGCATCTGCAACTTGGTGGCTGAAAAGCATTAAGATAGAAAGCAGAACAAATTGTTTAATAATCAGGAACCTAGAGGTAAGAACATAGCAAATGAGATTTGGGATCTTCATGCTGGAAGAAGCTAGACAGTCTATTTTAGGTAAATTCTGAGGGGCCTATAACTACTAATTTTTGCCTTAGTCTGACAGTTAACATACAGATAGGCTAAAGGTATTTTCTCGAAAGATGGTGTCAGAATTGAAACTAGGACTAGAAAGCTGGAACAAGGCAGAGAATAGCTCCCAAATATGGGAAAAGTATATAAACTCTCAGGCTTTGCTCATTATCCTTCATGCTTCTTTTGAGCCATACCATTTTATACTACATCTGCTGATCTCAGCCACATCAGTGCAACCAGTGTCATCTCGACAGGTTTCACTTGGGGCTGTATCCAGAGACATCAGGCCTAGGATGTCAACCCTCCAGCTCCAATACTTTGATGAGATCTTTCTTAGCCCCTAGGACTCCTAAGTTCCTTTTTGTGTGGCATACTTCCTCTTGGCAGAGTCATAGAACCTATATATCTAATGTAGGGCACATTAGCTAGGGCATACGTACACATGTATGCATAAGTTAGGGGAAAATATATACCTTAAAGTAAAAGTGTGCAATAGTCTACAGTGACTCAGTAAGTGCAGCAAGCAAGTAGATAGACCTAAAAAAGACACCATAAAGTACTTAATCAAATATTTACTACTCAGACTTAGATACCCTCCTCACCTACTTCCTATTTCACTTCCCTCAATCACTTTAAGTCTAGCTCTGTCAGATAAAGTAAGTATTACAAAAGCTGGATAAGGGCAAAGGGTCAACACACTTTAATGATGGCCCTTTTGTTAACAATTTTGCTATTTTTTTTTCCTTCCTGGATGACTAAACATCATGATGGTAGAGATATGAGCAAGTATTTATTTGGCCTGTCTTCTTAGTTTTAGAAGCGGTTGAAATCTCAGCTGCTTCAGTCTCCTTGCGGTTCAGGCTTTTCTGAGAATCTGCAACAACTACTGAAGTTGTGAGGGTACCAGCTTTGAAGTAAATGCCAGCCTGAGATCTTGCTTTCTTGATTTCCCTTATCTTTTTTGTTGCTGTACTCTTTAACCTATTTTGTAAGGAGATTTCCCTGGCATCACTGTCGATGACCTGAATATATATTCTATCTCACTGGTCTGTGTTGTTCCCCTGCGCAGTGGTTGTCAGCACTCTCTACTACTTCTCCTTGGAATACTTTAGTTTTCTTACCTATGGTCTCTACAAGTAGCTGATGGGAACTGTGACCTGTGGTAGGGCAGCGTTACTGCGCCTGGCCTTTGGGAGTACCTCTAGTCCCCATTCTTTTCTCCACTCTCACTCTACAGAGAATTTCATGGAGGACTCCTGTGTTGTTGACAAGAGTAACTCTATAATGGTTACAGTCTGTTGTGTATTTACTGCCTTGCACTGGAACTCCCCTAGGGGCTACAACATTTGCTGCCTTTGTACCCTTTTCTCTTTTAGTAACACCCAACTCTACATCTCTCCATTTCCAACATTTCTGAAGTATGTCTTAGGGCTAGCATTGTTGTTTTTACTGTTCTGGGATGACCTTCAAAGAGAAAGAGCCAGAAAGAGAGGCAGAGAAAGACGGAAAGCAACCATAGTGCCGAACCTTCTTCCAGAATGGTTGGAAGTCTGGTTTGAACCTGGGTCACAGGCATGGAACAGCCTATCCAAATGAGTTGTTACTATTATCATTTTGTCCCAGTGTTATTCTTTTTTTTTCATGGCAATCTCATATACAAATACATTTTCCTTGGTGTCATTCTGCTTATGAAACCGCATCTATTATGAACCATTTTACTGCTCCCAAACAAAGCCTCTGCTGTGGTGACCTTCTTGTTGCTACCAGTAGACATGGCCCACGTGAGGTTCTTGGGCATTTTGTTAGAGCACTTCTGTCCATGATGTTGTACCTTGTATTTGCAACACCAAGGGTTAATGTGATGGTCTGCTACTGGGTCTTGGCCTCACTGCTTGTATTTGTGGTGACCAGTGTCACTGTATTACCTGCAGCTCTTGGAGTGTAGCAGCCATTTCAAAACTATTTAATATGTTGAAAAGACTGTATTTTTTATTTATATTGATTTAATAATGATTTACAAGACTGTAGGATAAGAAGGTTACAATTCCACACAGTTCCTACCATCAGAGTTCCACATACCATCCCCTCCACTGGAAGCTTTCCTACTCTTTATCCCTCTGGAGGTATGGACGCAGGATCATTATGGGGTGCAGAAGGTGGGAAGTCTGGCCTCTGTAATTGCTTCTCCCTAGACATGGGCTTTGACAGATCAATGCATATGCACAGCCTGTTTCTGTCTTTCCCTAGTGGGGCAGGGCTCTGGGGAGGTGGGGTTCTAGGACACACTGGTGAGGTCATTTGCCCAGGGAAGTCAAGTTGGCATCATGATAGCATCTGAAACTTGTTGGCAGAAAAAAATGTTTACTGATCAGGAACCTAAACCTTCTGCCCCCCATAATGATCTTGAATCCATGCTCCCAGAGAGATAAAGAACAGGAAAGCTTCCAGTGGAGACGATGGGATACGGAACTCTGGTGGTGGGAAATATTTGGAAATTTACCCCTCTTATCCTATGGTTCTGTCGATATTTTCTATTTTTTATTTTATAACTAAATTAAAAAATATATAGCAGATGAGATTTGGGGTCTCCATTTTGGAAAAACCTAGGAAGTCTATTTTATATATATTCCAAGGGGTCCATGACTTTACCAGTTTTTGCCTTAGCCTGATAGCTAACATGCAGTTGGGCTAAAGATGTGGTCTAGGAATATGGTGTCAGAATTGAAACTAGGACTAGAAAACTGGATCAGGACAGAGACAAGTTCCCAAACATAGGAAAAGAATATAAATACCATCAACTCTAAACCCCACTGATCTGATCTGGGGCCCATATTCAATACATAACTTCTGCATCCCTGTAGGTTTGAGCTTGCATTCCATGGTCATAGCTAGGAACATTCTACACTGAACTCATTTCAGGATCACTCTTACTTGAGTGGCAGAATATGTTGACCCAGCCTCCCTTTCGGAGAGTGGGGCTGTCCCCACCATTGTTATTCTACATTGAGGGCAAGGTCCTGTAGAGGCTCACAGGAAGGTTTATCATGTTGTTCCTGATGGAGACAGAGATCTGTCAGAGGTCTAGGCCCATCATACTTATGTGGGAATCTCAGGATTCCCTGACTAGGACCCCGGATGATGGGGTGGCCTGGTAGTGACCAAAAGAGCCATCATTAAAGTATGCTGGTCTCTTGTCCTTATCCATCTTTTGTAGTACTTACTTTATCTAACAAGGTTAGACTTAGTGATTGAGGGATGTGAAATAGGAAGTAAGTGAGGAGAGTATGTAGGTCTAGGTAGAAACTATGTGATTAAGTATTTTAATGGTGTCTTTTTTAGATCTTCCTACTTGTTTGCTGCACTTATTGAGGTAAGATGTATGTTTTTTGGGATCAAATTGCATAACACTGAAGGACCAGGTTAGTGGCACACCTGTTTGAGTGTACATGTTACTATACTCAATGACTTGAGTTCAAGTCCCTGGTACTTAACTTGTAGGGGAAAACTTTCAGAATCAGTGAAGCAGTGCTGCAAGTGTCTCTCTTTTTCTCTCCTTCTCTATTTCCCACTTCCCTCTCAATTTCTCTCTGCTTTTATCCAATAAATAAAATCAGTAACAAAAAAGTAAAAAAAAAGCAGAAAACAACTTTATACTGCTTTCAAAATATGTAGCGTCACACTACATCTGCCACCAAAGTCCCAACAGCCTTCCACCGCAGTCCAGTGGGCTCCTTTAGCCCTGTGCATGCCTGTTATCCTCCCACCCCCACTCCCCTTTGACAACTTTAGTTTGAATTAAGGGTCCAAGGCTTGGATTATTATTTATTTTTTTTGTTCACTTTGGTTGTTTTCTCACTTTGTTTATATCCCAAACACCTACTATTTCTTCTTCACCTGACTTATTATGCATAACATGCCCCCTTCTGGTCTGATCCATATTATAGCTGAAATTATGAGGACTTCTCGCTGCCACCTTTTACCCCTCACAACTGTGTCCATAGTTCACAGCCTCTGGAAGTAACTGAGACTATTCATCTGAACTGATTTTAATTTTGTGGTAAAATGAGAGTAAGTTCAATGTGTCTTCAGTATAAACCATTCCTATGTAAAGACTCTCTTAGGTTGCTCCTTTTTTTCTAGGCTTGATGAATGTTATATGGGATCATTAAGCTGTGTTCAAAAAAAGAACTCTTGTTTATGGCACTCTTGATTTTATTTATTTATATTTCCACTAGGGTTATCACTTGGGCTCTGTGCCAGCACTGTATATCCACCGTTCCTGACAGCCATCTTTTCCTTTATTTTTAAAAATTTATTAGTTTAATTTTTATTAGATAAGCCAGAAATTGAGAGAAGATGTGGGAGATAGATAGAGAAAGATAGACACCTGCAGACCTGCTTGACCACTCATGAAGCGGACCCCTGCAGTTGGGGAGTGGGGTCTCTATTTACACAGCTAGTTAGTTGTTCCTATATGTAGATTTTAAATTTGTCCCTGTTACTTTCAGTATTTACTTAATCTTATTAAAAAGTTATCAATTCCAATATTCTCATCTAATGAATTAACTAGACTCCCAAGCTTAATATTTTTAGAATAGAGAAATATACAAATTGAATGTTAAAAAAATAATTTCATTCTCTGTGAATTTAAGAAGGGTTTTTTTTAATTTTATTTATTTATTCCCTTGTGTTGCCCTTGTTGTTTTATTGTTGTAGTTATTATTATTGTTGTTGTTGTTGTTGATAGGACAGAGAGAAATGGAGAGAGGAGGGGAAGACAGAGAGGAGGAGAGAAAGATAGACACCTGCAGACCTGCTTCACCGTCTATGAAGCGACTCCCCTGCAGGTGGGGAGCCGGGGTTCGAACCGGGATCCTTATGCCGGTCCTTGTGCAGTGCGCCACCTGCGCTTAACCCGCTGCGCTATAGCCCGACTCCCCCCAGTTTTTTTTTTTATCCTCATTGGGGCTTTGCTGCTTGAAGCTGACTTTCTACATATATATATATATATATATATATATATATATATATATATATATATAGAGAGAGAGAGAGAGAGAGAGAGAGAGAGAGAGAGAGAGGGAGAGATGTCACAGTATCAACACATCTTTCTTTGTAGTGGGGGCTAGGCTCAAATGTAGGTAGCATTCATAACAAAGCAGGTATTCTTTCCAGGTTATCGTTTTAGCTGACACTTAAAAGATATTAAGCTTCTTACATATGTGACCTAAGAGGTGTAAATTTCACCAGCAAAAATAGACAGTATATGATTTTTTAATTCAAGATGTGTATAGCACAATGGAGATACCATTAGAGCAGAGGGAGCACACCTGGTTAAGTGCACAGATCAGCAAGCACAGGAACCTGGGTTTGAGCCCCTATTCCCTACCTGCAGGGGAACACTTTATGAGCAGTGAGGCAGGTTTGTAGGTGTGTATCTTTCTCTCCCCCTCTCCTTTTAAAATTTTTATTTATTTATTATTTGCTAGAGACAGAGAAATTGAGAAGGGAGGGAGAGATAGAGAAGGAGAGAGGCAGAGAGACACCTGCAGCTCTACTTCACCACTCATGAGCTTTCCCTTTGCAGTGGGGACCAGGGGCTGGAACCTGGGTCCTTATGCCTTGTGGTGTGTGCTCTTAATCAGGTGCACCACTGCCTGCCCGCACTCCTTTAATTTTTAAAAAATTATCTTTATTTATTTATTGGATAGGGATAGCCAGGAATCAAGAGGTAAGGGGGAGATAGAGAGGAATAGAGACAGAGAGATACCCACAGCACTGTGTCACCACTTGCAAAGCTTTCCCCCTGCAGGTGGAGAGTGGGAGCTTGAACCTGACTCCTTGTGCATTGTAATATGTGCGGGTTCAACCAGGTGTGCCACTTAGACCCTCCTCACCTACTTCCTATTACAGTTCTCTCACTCACTCCAAAGCTAACCTTAGCAAAGCAAGGACTGCAAAAGCTGAATAAGGGCAAGAGACTGGCATACTTTAATGATGACTTTTTAGTCACTATCAGGCCACTCCATCACTCCATCATGATTAGGGGCCCTAATCACGGAGTCCTGAGATTCCCAAACAGACCTAATGGACTTAGACCTCTCTCCATTGTTACTGGACATCTCTATCAAGAACAACAAAATAGACCCCTGTGTGGGCCCCCCCATAGGACCTTGCCCTCAACTTGGACTAACAACATTAGAGAATGTTCCATCCTCCAAGGAAGGATGGACAACATACCCTATGCTACACCTGAGGAAGATGGGTTGATATTGGGGCAGCTTGGAATGTTCCTACTCATGAATATAGAATGTGAGCTCAGATCTACAAGACTGCAGAGGTCACATAGGCTCCTAAGCTGAACTGGGCCCCAGACCAAATCAAATCAATGGGGTTTATAGTCAATAATATTTATACCCTTTTTCCATGTTAGGGAGCTACTCTCTTCCCTGATCCAGCTTTCTGTCCCTTTTCCAGCCATGATATCATCTCCCCAGATAATAACTTGTATCTACCTGCATATCAGATTTCAGGCTCAGGGAAAAAAAAAATAGTATAGCCACAGGCCCTTTGGAATATAACTGAAATATGCCTACTAGCTATCTACAAAATGGAGGACCCCAAAAACTTCATCAGCACTATTCCAGCCTTTAGGTCCATGATTGTTCAACAATTTGTTTGACTTTGTATGTTAACTTTCTTTTCAGCCACCAGGTTCCAGATGCTAGCATGATGTCAATCAGACTTCCCTGGACAGATGACCCCACCAATATGTCCTGGAGCTCCACTTCCCCAGAGCCCCACCCTACTAGGGAAAGAGAGAGGCATGCTAGGAGTATGGATAGACCAGTCAACACCCATGTTCAGTGGGGAAGCAATTACAGAAGCCAGACCTTCCACCTTCTGCATCCCACAATGACATTGGTTCCATACTCCCAGAGGGATAAAGAATAGGAAAGCTATCAGGGGAAGGGATGGGATATGGAGATCTGGTGGTGGGAACTGTGTGGAGTTGTACCCCTCTTATCCTATGGTTTTGTTAATGTCTCCTTTTTTAAATAAAAAAAAGCTTATTAGAAAAAACGTATTATTATGCAAATGTAAACCAAACAACAATGAAATATCTCACACTTGTAAGAATGGGCTATTTCAAAAAGGTCATAAATAAAAAGTGCTGACAAGGGTGTGGAGAAAAAGAAGCATTGTAGCTGTTATTGGGGATATAAATTTAGTGCAGCCCCATGGAAAATAGTTTGTAAGTGTCTCATAAGAGCCAATACTTTCACTCCTAATTATCTTTCCTAAGAATAAAAAGGTGCTTATCTGAATATATATATCCTACGCTCACTACAGTACTACTTATAATAGCCAAGATGTGAAATCTAGTAGTTATAGCTTTAAAAATGTAAAATATAGATAGAATTAATTGTAGCAATATCTTTTTTGATCATCTTTTTAAAAAAATATTTATTTATTCCCTTTTGTTGCCCTTGTTTTATTCTTGTTGTTGTTGATAATGGTGTCATTGTTGGATAGGACAGAGAGAAATGGAGAGAGGAGGGGAAGACAGAGAGGGGGAGAGAAAGACACCTGCAGACCTGCTTCACCACTTGTGAAGAGACTCCCCTTCAAGTGGGGAGCTGGGGGCTTGAACCGGGATCCTTACACCGGTCCTTGAGCTTTGCACCACCTGCGCTTAACCCGCTGCGCTACTGCCCGACTCCCTTGTATCAATATCTTAATCCAGCAAATCCAGTATATGATTCTGTTTCCCATGGCTACTATAGCAAGTTACCAGTAAGGGTTGCTTAATGCAATAGAAATGTATTCTCTCTTATTCTGGTACCCTATCTGGAGACTCTGTGGGTGGTGCCTGTACCAGTTTCTAGTGTC
This sequence comes from Erinaceus europaeus, assembly GCF_950295315.1. Taxonomy (NCBI): domain Eukaryota; kingdom Metazoa; phylum Chordata; class Mammalia; order Eulipotyphla; family Erinaceidae; genus Erinaceus; species Erinaceus europaeus. The sequence goes on along the minus strand of NC_080173.1, from coordinate 20,903,643 downwards.
CGTTGGTGTTTCTTGACTTGTGTGCACATCTTGCTGTCTCTCTGTAGTCGTTTTGTTTCCTCCTTTTCTGTCTGACATATCTGTCTTGACCTCATTCTTAAGAGGACATTTGTCATTGGAACTTGAGGCCACTTAAAATAATCCAGGATAAGTACCCCTTAACAATATTTGTTTTGCTCTGTAAAAGAACATTCTTTTATTTGTCATGTATGGTCATTTCAGATTCTGGGAATTATGACAAATATTTAGGCATAATTTGGGGGAGCCAGTCCTCAGACCTCTGAAACGGTCATGCTTACATACAGTCAATATAAAGAATGACTGGGGCTAGGTATTGGTGCACGTGGTTGAGCACATATGTTACAATGTACAAAGATCTATGTTCAAGCTTCTGATCCACACCTGTAGAGAGAAAGGTTTTTTTAAATATTTATTTATTTATTTACTCCCTTTTGTTGCCCTTGTTTTTTATTGTTGTTTTATAGGACAGAGAGAAATGGAGAGAGGAGGGGAAGACAGAGAGGGGGAGAGAAAGATAGATACCTGCAGACCTGCTTTACCACCTGTGAAATAAATCCCCTGCAGGTGGGGAGCCAGGGGCTCGAACCTGGATCCTTACACTGGTCTTTGAGCTTTGTGCCACCTGCGCTTAACCTGCTGCACTACCACCTGACTCCCTAGAGAGAAAGTTTCTTAAGTGGTGAAGCAGTACTGCAGGTGACTTTTTTCTCCATTTCTACCTCCCCTTTCCTTCTCAATTTCTTTCTGTCTCTATCCAATAAGTAATAAACAAGTAAAATTTTAAAATGTTAAAGATATATTTTACATTTTTGTTTTATACTAAATAGTTGATATCTGGTATACATTTTACATGGACACTACATCTCAATTCAGACATTAAATATTATTTAAAAATATCTTATTTACTTCCTTATTTTTTATTTTGGATAAAGACAAAGAAATTGTATCAAGAAGGGGGAAATAAAGAGGGAGAGAGGCTGGGGTAGAACACATAATAGTTATGCAAAGAGACTCTCATGCTTGAAGCTCCAGAACCCTAGGTTCAATCCCCTGTACCACAATAAACCAGAGCTGAGCAGTGTTCTGCTAAAAAAAAAAAAAAAAAAAAAGAATCAGAGAGAGAAGAAGAGAGATAGCTGCAGCACCACACATGAATCCCCTGCATATGGGGATTAGGGGCTTGAACTAGGGTCCTTGTGCATAGTAATGTGTGCCACTGCCCAGTCCTTAGACATTAAGGAAACAGGTGGCCTCTATTCAAATTTAATAACATTTAATAATTGAAAAAAATGATTCACACATTTGGGTTTTTCCATACAATGTAAAAGTTTTCCAGCAAGAAAGTAAATATTAGCTGTAAAATTTAAATTAAATAAATAATTTAATTTAACTTAGAAATGGATATAAAAATGAATATTAAAACAGAACAGAAAGGGAAACTCAAAGCAGGATTTGACTGAGTTTGGAGTAAAGCACCAAAGTGAAAATCTCTGTGTTGAGGGTGAGGGTGAGGATGGATTTTCAGCTTCACTGGGGGAGGGATGGGACACAGTCTTTTGGTGGTGGGAATGGTGTTTATGTACACTCCTATTAACTTGTAGTCATATAAATCACTATTTAATAAATATAAATGGGAAAAGTTGATTAAATGTCTCAAACTTTTCAATGCACAGACCATAGGTTGAGTCTTTGAAATGTTGACTCTTCTAAAAGCTTAGTCCAGGGAGAACAGAAGCAACTGGTGGCACAGCTATATACAAATAATGTTAAAGGACATGAATTATGCTGATGTCCTGTATGATACAGCAAATCCTAACAAAGGGATTTTCAGAATTAACCCAATTGCCAGATAATGTGTTTACAGCAATAACTATCTATCGTCATCTTAAACCCTAAGACGACAGGAACCTCCTGCTTTCTCTATAGAGCCTGTATTTCCCCCAGTCCTGGAACCTCTAGGGTGGGGCTCATTTTCCTACAAGCTTCTCTCAATTCACACCAAATGATATTGCATCTGCTGATCACAACCTAATCAACACAATGAGTAGAAAAAAATGAATATCCTTGGTTTCAAGTGTTGACTAGCTGATTCAGCCTGTGGCCACTGCATTGTATAATGTAGTAATACAGTTTACTTCAATTATTAACTATTAATTATAATACATACAATTAGTGTACTCTAGCATGTAGTTAACTTTTAACCACTTAACTTTTGTCAATTATTCTATAAGTATTTTTGAGTACCTGCAATGAGTCAGGACCTTGAAATATGGTAATAAACAAGATAGACAAGATTCCTCTCCTAAGGAATTTTCTCTCTGAACTCATTTTGATTTTACCTTACCCCTGCCTCATTCATGAGAAGTCAATATGAAATATTATCTGAGGATATCAGTGGGATAATATATTTGAAAATATTTACCCACGAAGTCAGTTTAGTTTACTTTAAAAAGATCCTGTGGGGCTGGGGAAACAGCCTAGTGATTATGCAAATAACTTTTAGGTCTGAGGCTCGGAGCTCTTAGGTTCAATCCCCAGCACCACCATAAGCCAGAACTGAGCAGTGCTCAGGTAACATAAAATAATAATACATTCAAAATAAAGAGATCCTGTGCTCAAAATCTTGACGAAACTCTCTTTTCAGCTTTCTATCAGGCATGATATGAATGTCCTTCTAAGGTCCTCTAATTTTCTTTTTTTAGGACATTAATTTGATATTTTGTAAGATGAAGAAATAGGAGAATATACTTAAAATGTCAAGAAAATGCATATAACTGGAAATAAAATAAAAAGATTAATAATGGCAAAGGTGTCATATCAATAAAGTAAGTTATAAAGATAAAACAAGTTGACTTTTTTTTTATCCAGTGAACATAATGGACTTTTAAGCCATCCATCTTTTATATGATACATTTTGCCTAAGAGGTTTCCCAAATAAGATCCTAATTGTTTGTTCCTAATATGAATCTTAGGCTGAAATGTACTCTTCTTACGAGGAAAAAGGATGTCTCTGCTTCTGTGGTTTTTTTAAAAGACCACAAGCTAGCTCAAATATTATATTACAATAGTCTAAATCTAATACCAGGTGAAAAAAAATTATCAACAAAATATACTGGGGTTTTGGAGATGATCAAACTACTACAACATGTTGCAACTGTTTGGCAGAAATTCTACCCAGAATCAATCATCAGCATTTAAAAGAATAAAATAAAAATCCCTTTATCACAAACCATCAGATCTCACAAATATTTTAATATAGCTATCATTGGAAAAAAGGTATATTTATTATAACTTGAGATTTGGAATCTTCCATATTGAGAGTTTGATGTTGAAATGATTTCATTTATTTATTTATTTATTTATTTATTTAATGGGATATCTGGTAACAGCTTCTGTATCCTATCTGAATTCTGATTTTCCCTTTCCAACACTTATCTAGTGCTGTGCAAACACTACTAGGTGCTACAAGATGAATAAAACTACCCCTTGGGACCCAAACATTTATGATGTAATGGGCAATGCCTAAAGAATGAACAGCAATGTTAAGACAAAGAAAAATAGGTTCTCAATAGAGAGAGGTCTGAGGAAGAAGAATAATGATTCTAACCTAGAATGGGACAGATCACATCTGTGGAGTAGATGGCAGTGAACTGGTGTTCAGAGTCAAGGTGAGAATGGTCTTCATTTTTTTAAAGCATTCCTCTTTGATGAATTTGTTATAAATCCCAAAGCTTCATCTACAACTGTTAATTATTAGAAAGAGTAAGTAGTGAATAAATGAGGCAAGATATCCCCCTCAACTTCTCTTAAGTTTTGTGTCTGCACATTTCCACTATCTTCCACTGCTATTTATTTGTTTGTTTGTTTGTTTGTTTATTATTATGGATAGAGGGAGAAAAACAAAGAGACTAGGAGACTAGGAGAGAAGTTCCAACACTCATGCAACTTGCCAACTGCAAGGTGTTTTAAAAAGCTTTATTTAGGGGGAAAAAACAGTGTAGGTTTTACTGTGTAAACTCTAAATAATGCAAGAGCTATTCTATTTTAGACACAAAATTAGCTTCAATGCTTTTCATTTTCTTTTATATCTTCCATGGTTCCTGTTTTCAATTCTAATCTAAATACTGCTTGAATCACACCCCATTGTGATAAACAGAATCAGAATCAAAGAGACACAGTTTTCACACTTAATCTCTAAATTATACCAATTTAAACCTCCTTATAGATTTCCATCTCTAAACTGCAGGGTTTGTTTACTTATTTACTCAGTGGGTAAATTGAGTTTTGGTATTTTCATCTTCTCTGAGATTCCATCCTCTTCCTAATCTTACATCTCATTCAGGTATCTTCATGTCTTTTTAGACATTTAGATTTGGGCAATTTCATTTTTGTAGAATAAAAACCAAGATTTTTATCTGGTCTACATGAAGCTTATTAGTTGATTCCTTTAAAAATGTGCGTGTGTGCGTGTGCGTGTGTGTGTATTTGTTTTGCTCTAAAAGCTAGATAAACATGTTCTGTATAGGAACAAGCACACTAAAACATGCAGAGGATATGTAAAATGATATGCTGAAACTTTGCAATCACATTATGTTTGCTTGTTTAGATCTGCTATTCTTTATGTCCTTCCTCCCTTTGTCCCATGACCCATACCCATATACATGTGTTCTTTTAGTTTCCCCCTACCCCCAAAATTCATCTCACCACACTACCATATCCTAAAGAGAAAGGCAAAACAAAAACCAAATGGTCAAAGTTTTGAAGACAATATAGGTCTTTGCTGAAAATCTTTGTAGAGATAAAAAAAAAAAAAAAGGGAAATTATATTTAGTAACATTGAGACTTTGCTGAAAGCTTCCTTTGCATAACCCAGCCAAGTCCTCTCAACTATTGACTCTATCTTTTTCCATCTTTATTCAATCCTCAAGCAAATTCTTTTTCAGAAAAAAAAAAATCTGGGCTTTTGATTCTGCTCCATTGATACAAGTGTTCATTTTTATTCCAGTACCATGCTGTTTTGTTTACTGTTGCTTTGTAATATAAACTGAAATTGGGGAGTGTGACACCTCCATGTTTTTCTCTCTTTTTTTTTTTTCTCAGAATTGCTTTAGCAATTCATAGCCTTTTGTGGTTCCACACAAATTCTTGGACAAATTGCTCAATTTGCTTAAAAAGTGCTATTGGAATTTTGATAGGGATGACATTAAAATTATACATTGCTTTTCGTAGAGTGGCCATTTTAATAATGTCTATTCATCCAATCCAAGAACAAGGAATGTTCTTACACTTCTGTGTGTCCTTCTCTATTTCTTTTAGCCTGTCCTATAGTTTTCATTATAAAGGTTTGTTACCTTTTTCATGAGACTCACCCCAAGGTAATTTATCCTTTGAGGCTAAATTGTAAATGGAATTAAGTCTTTTATTTCCCTTTCCTCTGATTGCTTGTTCATATACAGAAATGCCACAGAAGTATGTATATTAATTTGTATCCTGCTCATTGCTAACTAGATTTATTATTTCCAGTATTTTCTTTTCTTTCTTTTTTTTTTTGTGGAATTTTTGGGGTTCTCTAAGTATATCATGTGATCAGCAAACAGTGATAGTTTGATTTCTTCTTTCCCAATCTGTATACCTTTGATATGTCACTCTTGTCTTATTGCAGTGGCAAGGACCTTGAGAACTATGTTGAATAACAGTGGAGATAGTGGATATCCTTTTATAGCTCCTGATTTTCAGTGACACCTTTCAGCTATTCTCCACTGAGAATGATATTAGCTGTGGGTTTGTTCTAATGGTCTTTATTATGTTGAGGAGTGGTTCTTCTATCCCTAGTTTCTGGAGGGTCTTTATCATATATGAGAGTTGTTAAGTATTTTTTTAGTATTGATTGATATGACCATATGATTTTTATCTTTCTTTTTGTTGCTATGATGAATTACTGGTCTTGGTAAATTATTCTTTTGATGTGTTGTTAGACTTGCTTTGTCAAGATCTTGTTCAGGATCTTTGCATCAATATTCATCAGTGGTATAGGTCTACAGTTTTCTTTTCTACTAAAGTCCTTTCCTGCTTTGGGGATCAAAGTGCTCACTGTATAGAACATGTTTGGTAGTGTTTGACCTTCTATAATTTTTCTGGAATAGTTTGAATAGTTTTTAGTTCATATTTGGTAGTCTTATAGGATTTATTAGTAAAGCTATCTGGGCCTGGAATTTTATTATTGGTAAGATTTTTGGTAATTGGTTCAATTTCTACACTACTGGTTGGCCTGTTTAAGCAGTCTACTTCCACTTGGGTTAGGTTCGGCAGGTGGTATGATTCTAAGAATGTGTCCATTTCATCTAGGTTGTCCAATTTATTCCCACAGAGATGTTCAAAATATTCAGGTATGATTCTTTGTATCTCCACATCTTCAGTTGTAATTTCATTTCTTTCATTCCTGACTGTTTTTATCATAGCTTTATTTATTTTTCTTTATGTGAGTATAGCCAGTGATTTATCCTTTATTTATCCATTCAAAGAACTAGCTCTTGGTTTCATTAATCTTTTGAATTGTCTTTCTGGAATTTATTTAATTAATTCTGCTCTGATTTTTACTGTTTCCTTCCTCCTGCTAACTTTTGGGTCTCTTTGTTGCTGTTTTTCTAATTGGCTTAGTTTTGATGTTAGTTAGCTTATTATGTTGAGGAACGGTTCTTCTTTTCCTCGTTTATGTAGGGTCTTTATCATATATGGATGTTGGATCTTGTTGAATTTTTTTTAGTATTGATTGATATGACCATATGATTTTTATCTTTTCTTTTGTTGATATGATGAATTACATCGACTGATTTGTGGATGCAATCTTGGCTATTTGTTACTATGAGCCTGTATTTCTATAAACTCCCTTCTTAAGACAGCTTTTGCTGCATCCCATAGGGTCTGGTAATTGGTCTCTTGATTTTCATTGTTCTCCAAGTAATTTCTAATTTCTCTTTTAGTTTCTTCAGTGACCCAGGTGCTATTCAGAAGTGTATTGTTTATTCACCATAGTTTGGGTATATTTCTTTGTTTCTTTTTGTGGTTAATTTCCAACCTTACTGCCTCATGGTCAGAAAAGATACTTTTAGAATATCAATAGTCAAGTATTTATTAAGGCTGTCTTTGTGTCCCAACACATGGTCAAACCTTGAGACTGTTCCATGTACATTTGAAATTAATTTATGTTCTTTTTTGGGGGAAATGAAAGATTCTGAATATATCTGTTAAGCTCATCTTATCTATGATTTCATTTTAGGCCTCTATTTCCTTGTTGATATTTTTGTCCTAATGGTCTGTCTCTTGCTGTGAGTGGTGTTTTTGAGGTCTCCAACTAAAACTGTGCTGCTGTCATGTCTCCCTTAAGGTCAGTAAGTACTGTTTTGTTTTTTTTTCTTACAGACAGGTACATGCATACTGGAACCATATACACATTGATGATGGTTAAGTCTTTCTGTTTGATTGATGCTTTGACCAATGTGTAGTGTCCATATCTGTCACTTTTCACCTTTGCCTGAAAGTCTAATTTATCTGATATTAGAATAGTTGTTCCTGTCCTTTTATTTGCATTATTGGCTTGGAATACCTTGTTCCAACCTGTCACCTGGAGCTTCTGTTGTCTTTCTTTTGGATGTGTGTTTTCTGGAGACAAAGAATAGATGGGTTTTACTTTTAATTCATTCAGTCACTCTGAATCTTCTTGGCTGGCAAATTTATGTCATTCACATTTAGGATGATTATTGATAGATGTGGTTTGTTTAGAGCCATTCTGTTTTTTGTTTCAAGATTATTTTATGTTCTTTATGTTACTGTTTGTTTGCTTATTTGTTGTTTTATGTGAGTGGGTTTCTATAATTGCCTTGCCTACTGTATATATTTGTCTTGTGCTACATTTTATTTTGTGGTTATGATGAATATTACATCTACCTTAAAATATCTACAAGAGTCTTTTTTATGTTTGCCTTGGTTCATCAATGTTGAATCACTCTGACTACTTGGCTCACCACTTTCCTCTGTCTCTTTTCCCCTGTTCTTGTTGTGTTCCTGGTTTTATTCTAATACATCATTTCATTAACATTTGGAATTCCTTTGCTTCTTGTTTTCATGTGGGACTCCTCTTAGTAATTCTTGCAAGGCAGTTTTGGTAGTGGCAAACCCCTTCAGTATCTCAATGTTTGCAAATATTTCTCCCTCATATTTGAAGAACAGTGTAGCAGGATACAGAATTCGTAGCTGGCAATTCTTATCTTTTAATACTTTTAACATGCCATTCTACTGTCTCCTTGCATCTAGATTTTGTGATGAGAAATATGATGAAAGCCTAGTGATTCTGCCTCTGTATTTGACTTTCTTCCTTTCCCTGGCAGCTTGCAATATTTTTATAATGTTCCTCATTTTGCATACTTTTACAATGATGTGTCTTGGTGTGTGTCATTTTGGACTCAATAATTTAGGTGTGTGCTCACCTTCTTGGGTCTCTAAATTTTGAAAATTGCTCAGGTATGGAACATTGCTAAAATTTCTTTGAACATGTTCTCTACTCTTCTCTCTCTGTCTCTCTCTCTTTCTCTTTTTTTTCTCTCTCTCCTCTTCCTCAAGGGTCCCATTTACTCTGATTTTCATATTTCTTATTTAGTATGCTATTTCAGAGGGAAGTGCTTCATTTTTTCCTAAGCCTTCCCTTTCTCTGAGAGTTTTAAATTCACTGAGGGTTGCATTTGTGTCTTCTAGAGTTGATATGCTCTCCTGCACCTGCTGAAGTCTACTTCTGAGGCCCAACCTGAACTGCATTTAAAATATTCTTTAGGCTCTGCAGCTCTGTTTGGAGGGGTTTTTTTTCTTTCCTGTACTTTGTAATTCTTCTGTAAAATGATTGCTGAGTTCTTGAATCTTAACTTTAGTTTCCTGAAGTAATTTCATAAAGAGTCTACTGAACTCTATCTCCATAATTTATTCTAGATCTGTGTCCATCTGGTCATTTGGAATTTCTCTCATTGCTATCTGTATCTCTTCCTCACCTCTTTTCTGTCCACGAGACACATGTGTCTGTATTCACCTGTGGCTTAGTGAATTTCCAGATAAATTTTGGTCATACTTTGTTGAATTTCCAGATGACTTTTCTTGCTTTTCATTGCTGACTAGGGAGAGTGAAATGTATACCTGTGGTAGTCCTCCTTATATGCTTTTCTAAATGTCAGTTTTAATATTTTTTTTCCTCTACTGACCATTTGCTCTAATGTTCCAGTCTTCACTTTCTCTCTGTCCTCATAATTGGAAAATGCTTTTTCTTTTAATACAGAAAAATCTTCTGATACAGTAGGTTTGGCATTCCTCCCTTTCCATTATAGCGCTAGCTTGTTCTTTAAATTTTTAAATGTTTTAATAGGGAATTAATGATGTATAAGACAGTTGTCACATGAGTATAATTTCTCATCCTTACATGACAGGTGTCAGCATACTGTTCCTACCATCAACCTAATTCCTCCTCCACCATTGTGCATGGGGTCTCTAATATCAACTCAGCTGCCACCCCCAGCCTTCTTCCTATATTCTTGGCCTTGCTACTGCAGAGCACTTCTAGTTCAAATTTCTCCCTGTGTTTTTTATTTCCTGTCTTTTTTCCTTAAGTTCCACCTATAAATGAGATCATCTAACATTTGTTCTCCTTCTTCTGGTTGATCTCACCTAACATGATTCCTTTAAGTTTTGTCTTCAGTGAGGCAAAGGGGAATGCTTTCATTCTTTTAATAGCCAAGTAGTATTGCATTGTGTATACGTACCACAGCTTCCTTAATCACACATCTGTTGATAGGCAACTCCCCGTTCTCTGAACTGATAATACTCAATGCTAATAGAAAATGCAGAACAGTTGTATGGAAGGAAAAATGGCAGAGTAACTTTCAAAAACAGCTCGACATTTTCTTATTAAATTAAGTATACACTTTCCATACAACTCAGTAGTCTCACTTCTAGGTATTTGCCCAAGAAAAATGACACATGTTCATGCAAATACCATACATGAATATTTATAGAGACTCTATTCATAATCACTAAGAACAGAAAATGATCTGAATATAATTTAGTTGGTAAGACTATATAAATAAACCATGGTACTTATCTATAATGGAACATCAATAAAAGAGAACTGCTGGAGCATGTTTCAACATGATGGAGTCTCATATACATCATGCTGAGTTAAAGAAGTTAGACACAGATGGCACCATCTTGAATGATGACAACATCATAAGAAATCCTAGAAAGATAAACATTAAACAGACACAAAACAGTTCAGTGGAGACTAGGGTCAAGTGTTGGTTACTATAGGGTTTGACTATAAATGGGAAGCATATGGATCACTTAGAGAGTGATGAAAATATTCTATATCATGCTGCTGGTGGTTGTAACATGACTGAATGTGTTTGTCAACACTCAGAACACTTCAAACACCCCCCACACCACCACAAATTAGTTTTTTTTAATTATCTTTATTTATTGGATAGAGACAGCCAGAAATCGAGAGGAAGAGGGGGGCAGAGGGAAGAGAGACAGAGAGACACCTGCAGCACCGCTTCACTGCTCCTGAAGTTTTCCCCTGCAGGTAGAGACTGGGGACTTGAACCTGTGTCCTTGCACATTGTAACATGTATGCTCAACCAGGTGTGCCACCACCCGGCCCCACAAATTAGTTTTTACCATGGGTAAACCTGAAGGTACCAAATGAGTTGTAAAGCAAAAAGATGCTCAAGCATCAATGATTAAGCTGATAATATGTTTTGCCTGATGCCACGAACCCTGTCACTTACCTTTACTTTCACGTTTTCCCTTTTGAGTTATGTGAAACTTTGTCATTAGTTGGGTTGGGTATATTGTTGTTTGGCTCTAGGTGATCTGCAGATGGGCATGAAGGGATAATTCACCTATTCACCTCTCCATTCAGTAGCCAAAGCTTAGCCTTTGATTTTTTTTTTTCTCTTTAGTAGTTGTTAGATCATAAAGCTCACTTTGTGGAGGAGGATATTGTCTTCTAGTACAGTTCTTTCCACTTCTTTAGTGGTACGATTTCCAGAAACTCAGAAAGTTATATAGCATATTATTCATATGTAAAAATAATTAAGTCTCCAACTATTCATATCTTGAATACTATTGTAATTTTTTGAATACTTTATATTGAAATTCTTTATTTCCATTTTTATAGTTCTTTATTTATTGCACATATATCTAGCACCTTCTAAGTTCCAAGTCCTGTACTAGGAGATAATCCTCTCCTTTAAAGTCCATAGTGGGTTAGAATAGATGTTATTTAGATGCAGCCTTTTCCTGGAACAAAGAGAGGTGGTTGGTGAGTAATTTTCAATAAAGTAAGCAAGTCACATTTTTTTGAAGAATATACACTTAGTGCATGGGATTCAGTAAGATTATTTTCAGTTTTCATGGAAAATTTAAACTATAAATATTGTAATTTTTCCTGCAGCAAGTGGAAGGGGTCATTTAAAGTGTTTTTCAATAGAGAAGAGACACAATGAGATTTACATGTTAGAAGGATCTCTCCAGAGGCAATACAGATAGGGAAGACTCCGACAGATATAATTTACTACTTTTCAGGCTCAATTTATGTAAAGTCTTTAGTATTTTATGGCAAGACAGGATGATAAATGAATAAAACACCTTTTCACTAAATTCCATTCTTTGCAGGTGAGAATGCAAAAGAAAAAGTGAGCTCTTTCTGTCTCTGACAGGGAATAAGTAAAAGACAAATAAAACCACAAAGAACTTTTCCATATAATTGCATAAAAGCCTGATGTCATTTGAATTATTATACTATATATGATTCTCAACCGATCACACCATTACCAGACCACAGACGAAGCATTAGCAAATTCCATAGAAATGCTGAGTTTTGCCTACAGTATATTTAGCTTAATGTACTCTTGTTTTCCTGTGTAGAATACTTTATCATATTTTATCATAACTTTAAAGACCTACATTGTCATATTTAAGAGCAATAGATCACTGAGTATGAAAAGTTATCCTTGTGGTTTTTTTTTTTAATTGGTAACTTTGTGAAGATAATAGTGAAGAAAGGAATTAGCAAATTGAATCACATCATTATGGACTTTTGAAAATCATATTTTTATGTCACAGAAAGTTTCTATTGAAGAAGCATTCCTTTGTGAAACTATAAATTTTGCTGTGAATCATTATAAATCAGTATCTGCATAAAATGCATCAAGTTCACCATACATTTTATCCTTTAGCCCAATATGCCCATCTTCCTCAACTTTTTCCATCTGGACATTATGAATTTTTTTCAAGTTTGCTTTAGTTTTATTAGTTCATTTGTTTGTTTACTTTCTCAGTACATCACATTTAGGTGGAATTGTACTGTTTGTCTTTCTCTATTTTATTTCACTAAGTATGGTGCCCTTTAATTCCATTCATGTTGTTGAAAATGGAAGGATTTTTTGTTTTTTATACGTAAATAGTATTTCATTGTCTTTATTTCGTGTGATCGTCATTTAATCTTCTGTTGGTGGGAGCGGAACTTGTTTCTAGTTCTTGTGTATTGTATATGATGTTGAAATGAACATAGGGTTGCACATTTATTTTCAGATTAGTGTTTTGATAATTTTCAGACACAAAGCCAGAAATGAGAGAGCTAGGCCATATGGATTTTTTTTTTTAATTCTTGAGTTTATTATTTTTTTTTCCATATTGATTTCTACAATGACTTCAGCAATTTGCAATACTACAAACAGTGTATTCTCTACTCTGGACATTTCTTGTACTTTGACTAAGAGTCATTCTCACAAATGTGAAGTGATCACTCATTATTTTGATTTGCATTTTCTTTTTAAAAATATTTTTAAATATTTATTTTATTTATTTATTCCCTTTTGTTATCTTTGTTGTTTTTCATTGTTGTTGCAATTATCACTATTGTCATCATTGTTGGATAGGACAGAGAAATAGAGAGAGGAGGGGAAGACAGAGAGGGGGAGAGAAAGATAGACACCTACAGACCTGCTTTACCACCTGTGAATTGCGCCACCTGCGCTTAAGCCACTGCACTATAGCCTGACTCCCTTGCATTTTCTTAATAACAAGAGATGATGAATTGGATATATGCCTACTGGATGTATGCATATATTCTATAGAGAAGTCTCTATTCAGATCGTCTGCCCAATTTTAAAACTCTCCCAGTCATTGACCTTTATATCTTGACTATTTACTCTTTGTCAGATATGATCTGCATATATCATGTACTCCATTCAGTCAGATGTATTTATTTGTTATTTCTTTTGAAGATGGTTTCTTTTGCTGTTTAAAAACGTCTTAGTTTGGAAAGTCTTATTTCTTTTTTTTTCCTTTTTATTTCCTTATCATTGGAGCCCAGTCCCCATGATGTCTCCAGGGCTGATGTCAATGATCATGTTACCTATATTTTCTTCCATTAGTTGATGATTTTATGTATTAAATTCAAATATTTAACTCATTATGAATAAATGTTTGTGAATCATGCTAAATGGTAGCTTAGCTTCATTCTTTTGTGTATAGCTTCCCAGTTTGCTTGATACAATCCAAACCAAATTCCCAAGGACATTCTTCAAAGAAATATGAATATATGGAACTACAAAATACTTTATGGCAAAAATAATTAAGGAAAAAGAACCAAAAATGGAAGTAACATGTGCTCTGACTTAAAATTATACTACTTAGTGATAATACTTAAATTGGCATGGTGTGATAATAAAATCAGAAATTAAATCAATAGAAAATAATGAAAATCCAAAAATAAATAAGAAAACATATATGGGCAAAGAATTTATTAGATAGGGACCAACAACATAAAATGGAGCAAGGAAAATATCTTCAATAAATAGTACTGGGAGAGTGGGCAATGATCTTTCATTAATGTTGTTAGCAATGTCTAATTTAATTTAATTTTTTAAATTATTATCTTTTTTAACCTTTTTTATTATCTTTATTTATTGGATTGAGACAGCCAGAAATTGAGAGAGGAGGCAGACATAGAGAGGGAGAGAGACTGAGAGACACCTGCTACACTGCTTCATCACATGCAAAGCTTCTCTCCTGCAGATGGGGACCAGGGAGCTCAGACCCAGGTCCTTGTACATTGTAACATGCACGCTCAACCAGGTGCACTCCACCTGGCCTCCTGCAATGTCTAATTTTAGCCTTAGAACTTTATTAGACCTGGTAGCCCGTATTGAGACTGAGAATTCTGCTTAAGTCAGTATAATAATTTATTTTATGGATTTTTGAGTCTTTTTTCTTTCTTAAACTATATGTTCTTTGAAACTTGGAACCATAATTCTTTGCTTATGGATTTATTTCACATAGAAGAAAGCTACTAATGGTGAAATGTCCATCCATTTTGTCACAGAACACACATTTTCCTTCATTCTCCTGAGTGAATAAAGTTCCATTGATCCTCTCTCTTTTTCTCTCTCTCATCATATCATATTTGCTTTATCCATTTATCCATTGGAAATACATAATGGGTTTTTTTTGTAATTAATGAGAAATATAGGAGGAGAGAGAGAAAGAACCAGACATCACTATGGTATAAGTACTTCCTGGGATTGAGCACAAGACTTCATGCTTGAGAGGCCAGTGCTTTATGTTAACGAGCATAAATCAAACCACCATCCACTGCAAGGAAGCAAAAGATGTTTATTGACGAATTGCAATCCTGGCCGAGATGGAGACTGGCCGCAGTCTACCAAGCTCGACCCTGAACAAGGCTCAAACCACACAATTTATAGGAATTCAGACTACACTCAGTGAGGGGGAACACATCACCTTATCAACCTACATCCAATAACAGGCTATAGCAAACACAAAATCCAATCATTTCAAACTTCATGATCCATTCAAAGCAAAGCGCGGGCTAGTTTCAAATATAGTAAGATCACACAACCAATAGAATTCAACCAGGCAGGGTCGCCACATCCTCCTGCCATCAGCTATGATCACCCATCCGGTAGGCAGCACACCACAAAGTCTGTGCAAAGGTCCTGATAAGGCTTGTCCCCATGCAGGGTCCTTCGAACAACTTACAAAACAATGGGTGGCCTTCACTGATTAGGTCCTGTTTATTCAAGGGGGAAGGGGCAAGGAATT
This sequence comes from Erinaceus europaeus, assembly GCF_950295315.1. Classification (NCBI taxonomy): domain Eukaryota; kingdom Metazoa; phylum Chordata; class Mammalia; order Eulipotyphla; family Erinaceidae; genus Erinaceus; species Erinaceus europaeus. The sequence continues at coordinate 20,888,460 of NC_080173.1, read as the reverse complement.
TTCCACCTCATACTACAAGCAACTCATACTAAAAGCACTTAACAAACAACTGCATAAAAAGGGAATTTCAAGGCTACTGCCTTTTACACTTTATCTACTGTGCCAACTCATGGACCACAACACACACACACACACACACACACACACTGTTTTTATGCCATGGCTATTGCAAGTAATACTGAACTAAATATGGCAGATATCAGTAAAAGTTGTTACTAAATGATGTCCAGAAAAAAATAAAAGACAGAGAGAGAGAGAGAGAGAGAGAAGAGGGAGGGACCCTGGTAGATAGATGAGAGAGAAAGGGAGGGAGGGAGGGAGGGAAAGAGAGAGAGAGAGAGAGAGAGAGAGAGAACAATAGCATTGAACTTGGGCTGCACATTTGGAAAAGCTGCTCACTATCCACTTGAACTCTTTCACTAGCCTGGGTAAAATAGAATTTTATGTAGGGGCAATTGGAGTCTGTTCAAAATTTCTAACCCACAATTAAAGTGAAGATGAATCTATTAAAAAAACATAAAAGGTTACATAAGGGTCAATGCTTATAGTAAAAAAAAAATCACATTGTAAGTGTAAAAGTAGGATGACTCTAAAGGGCATTCTACCTAGTGAAACAAGTCAGAGAGAGATGGAATGACCATATGATTTTACCTATATGAATTATATGGTACATAGCATATATCATGTGAATGTCTATATGTGGTATGTAGAGAAGATGAATAGGCAAATTAACTAAATCAAACAACAGCTATTACTATAAAGGTAATTAATAGCTGCCAGCAGGGAGAGGGTAAAGGAAGTTGGCAAATCAGGCTAAAGGGGTTAATTGTATGGTAAAAGATAACATTGAATGCTGGTGAACTTAAAACAGCCAGTAGTAAACTCAATGGAAAACATACAAATGCTGATTTTTAATGATATATATGCCTTTGTGATGTACTTAATGTTCTAATGCAATGTTAAATGAAAATATTAAAAATAGAAAAGAAAGAGGAACAATTAATTCCATGTTGTTGTTAATCAAGACAGTATCAGATGACTGTCATTACGAATTGTTGTCATTACCATTTTCTTATATATTCATGTTTTCTTGATGATGTATCAATTTCATTTTACATGTGTTTCTATAAAAAGGCATGTTGTTGGGAGTCGGGCAGGATAAGCACAGTGGCGCCAAGCACAAAAGCCAGAGTAAGGATCCTGGTTAAAGCCCACCTGCAGTAAAGGTACTTCACAGACGGTGAAGCAGGTCTGCAGGTGTCTGTCTTTCTCTCCCCCTCTCTGTCTTCCCCTCCTCTCTCCATTTCTCTCTGTCCTATCCAACAACAACGGCATCAATAACTATAACAATAAAACAACAAGGGCAACAAAAGGGAATAAATAAATAAATAAAAACTAAAAAAAAAAAGTCATGCTGTTGTGACCACTGGTATTCATCAACCTTTTGTAAACTGACCACAGATATTTGTATTGATGATTTGGACATAGAACTTTCACTGTACATGACTTAACTTCAGTGTATTTCTCCTGTGTGAGCTGTTAATTCTCAGTATACAGGATTTGTATCTTCTGCATTGTCAAGTCTATACTGCGGCCCTGTATCATAATTCATTGATTGATGGTTACCATTTTTTTTATATCTAGTCACATGCTTTTGGTCTTCTGAGTAAACTCTAATAAATTTACTTAATCTTCTATTGTCAGAATCCTAGATGTTTAATAATTCCCCCTTCCACAGGAGCAACTATGGCTGATTTCATATTTATTAATATTAGGAAGTGTGATGCATAGTTTGAATCATTTTTTTAGTAATTATTAGAGGCCAACACATGAATACAGTCATCCTATAAAATGAAGACATAATAAAAAGGGATATGTGTTCTTCTTTTTAACACCTTTTATTTATTATTTTATAGAGACAAAGAGAAACTGAGAGGAGAAGGAAGATAGAAAGAGACAGACAGCTGCAGCCGTGTTTCACCACTTATGAAGCTTTCCCACTGCATATGGGGACCAGGGGCTTGAACCTGCGTCCTTAAGCACTGTAATGTGTAAGCTTAACCAGGTGTGCCACTGCCTGGCACCAGGACATGTATTCTTTATTAACCATTCCTACTTGCAGGCCAAGTAGTAGCTATCAGTTTTGTTTGAAAACTCTATATTACTTTGCTTTTATATAGTGCATCCATATTGTATATTATCATGAAGCAATTGCTAATCTCTAGGGAGTGGGGAAATGAGGCAGGAAGAGAAAGCCAGAGGTATATTATTGCCTGGGGTTCTTTGGGGATTCTGTAGGACATGACTTAGTGAAGTCCCATCTGAGGCTGAGTGAACATGTATGAATTTACCACCTCAGCTTATCACTGCTGTGGATACTCCAAGCAATAGACTTTAAAAAAACAAAAATTATTTATTTATTTCCTTTTGTTGCCTTTGTTGTTTTATTGTAGTTATTATTGTTGTTGTTATTGATGTCATCGTTGTTGTATAGGACAGAGAGAAATGGAGAGAGGAGGGGAAGACAGAGGGGGGAGAGAAAGATAGACACCTGCAGACCTGCTTCACCACCTGTGAAGCAACTCCCCTGTAGGTGGGGAGCCAGGGGCTTGAACCCAGATCCTTACACTGGTCCTTGAGCTTTGTGCCATGTGTGCTTAACCTGCTGCACTACCGTCTGACTCCCTACTTTTTTTTTTTGTCTTCAGGCTTATCACTGGGGCTCAGTGCGAGCACTATGAATTCACTATTCCTGGATGCCATTTTTAAAAAATAGGATAGAACAGAGAGAGATTGAGAGAGGAGGGAAAGGTAGACAGGGCAAGAAAAAGACACCTGCAGACCTGCTTGTGATGGGACTTTCCCTGCAGGTGGGGAGCCAGGGTCTCAAACTGTTGGTCTGCTTCTAATTCTGCTTCTAAGACCCCTTCTGTTTTGATCATCACGTTAGTTTCACTTGCATTGCTTAAAGCTGTGGTCTATTTACATAATCATTGTTTTGTCTGAGACCCACACTGGTTTAATCCCTACTGGTTCACGCATTTTTTTTCCTTCTCCCCACGCCCTATCCTACATCCTACATACTTCCTCTTCCTGACACTTCTGCCTCAGGAGATATAAAGGACAGGATTTTTTTAATGAAGAGAGATTAGATAGATTACACTGCATTCTCGCTCATCAATAAAGATTGAAGTGCATTCCCAGCTCAGTCCCTGGTGGGCTCTCTCCTGCCCATGAAGCTAGCCCAGCATATAGCGCCTGAACAGGGACTGTCATCGAACTAGTATCCTTGTGTGTGTTCTTGTGTTTCGTGCTATGTGTGCTTAACCCAGTGTGTTACCATCTGGCCCCCAGCAATATTGACTTTACAGCATGGCTGACCTGTGCTGTGAGTGAGCTGGGCAGGTGTCTGCATGCATGTACATAGCAAATCCTCTGTTGAATGCTCACAGTAAGCAGCTGTTAGTGTGTGAACTGTGTGCTGCTGACTGGATAAAAGACTTCAAGAACATCCGTATGTTCCATGTATGTGCCTCCTTCATTATTATTTTTTTCAGTAAGTGCTTTTGAGAAAAAATCAAACAGACTATTCTCTGACCACTTTGAACTGGACCCTGTGTTTTGGCAGCATGTGTTTTATGGGGGGAAACATTCTATTGCAAAGCAGCCTTATTTACTTCTTGTGCAGCTCAATGCAGAAATGTTTCTATTCCTTTTAAGAGTCTTCTGTTGCTGAGCCAGACACTTATTTTAATTGTCTTGAAACATTCTGGCTCTAATTGATAAACAATTTAATTCAGAGTGGGGAATACAGCATAATGGTTATGTAAAAGACTTTCTCGCCTGAGAATCTGAGGTCCCAGGTTCAATCATCAGCCAGAGCTGAATAATGCTTGTGTCTCTCTCTCTTTCAGTGTGTGTGTGTGTGTTTCTCTGTATCTCTTTTTCATTAAAATAAAGTAAATGAAATATTATAAAAATTAACTCAGAGACTTTCTCCCATGGGAGGTTCACTGTTCCTTTGAGTGGGTTTCAAGAGTCAAGACACCTAGTAATTGGGTTAATTATGGAATCTGAGTGGGCTTCTGTGTTTAAGAAAATGAATGTCTTTTTCTTCCAGCCAAAGTTATCTCTGGGACTTGTTCTACAGCTCTGCTGCTCCCAATAGCCATTTTTTCTCCTCCCTTTTCTTTCTGATAGTGACAGAGAGTAATAGAGAAGAGAGAGAGAAAAGGAAACACCTCAGCATTGTTCCACCACTAATGGAATCCCCCTACCTTGCACCTTTTTATTTTGATACACACACAGAGAGAGAGAGAGAGAGAGAGAGAAGAGGACACAACCACAATATTAAAGTCTCCTTCAATGCAGTGGGGGTCAGACTGGAACCTAGATCATGCACGTGACAAAGAAGCACCTTGTTCAAGTGAGCTATTTTCCCAGAATTAATTTTTTATATTAAGTGGAATATGATTTTCTTTTCATTGGTATTCTAATGGTATAATCATGGTTTACCTATAATCACTGGAGTTTAATTTTGAACAGGTTGTTGTCATCTCTTTTAGTCCAATTCACACCAGTAGCATGAGCACTACTAGATAATTTAACATAGGTATTGCTACCTCTTCTGCATCAACCAAGAAAATATCTCCGACTGTACTTCTCTGCAATCTGATTTATCGAGTCCACTGTGGGGTATTTAAATGGTGACCACCATTTAATAATTTTTGATCTTATGATGCATAACTTACACTTATCCATGTTTTATGGATTGTTATTATTATTAGTGATTCTGGGTTCTTATGCATTTGTAGCTGCCACTGCCTTGGCCAGTTTATCAGTTCTTTTATTTCAGAGAGAGAGAGAGAGAGACAGAGAGATGGAAAGAAAGAAACAGACAGAGACAGAGAAGTGCAGAGAGACAGCATGACAGAAAAACAGAGAGAGACACCATAGCACTTTCCCCACCATCTGTGGAAATGCTCTCAGTACCCTGATTTGGAACTTGGGCATGATAAACTGTGCAACTCACTAGGCAAGCTATCTCCTGGTCCATTTCTGATAAGAGTAGAAAGCTTTAATTCAAAATTTATTTTATCTAGAAGCTCAAAATCTGAAAGTTAAAAATTGAGTTATTCTGGCAAATGGAAGTATAGAGGGCCGAAGAAGATACCGTTTCTTTAAAGTAGCCATGATTCCTAATCTCTGAACTAATTTATTTATTTAATTTTTGTTTTTTATTTATGTATTTTTTTATTTTTATTGATTTAATAATGATCAAAAGGACCATAGTATAAGAGGGGTACAATTCCTACCACCAGAGTTCCTTATTCTATCCCCTCCATAGGAAGCTTTGCTATTCTTTATTCTTCTGGGAGCATGGACCCAGTATCACTATGGAGTACAGAAGGTGGAAGGTCTGACTTCTGTAATTGCTTTCTGCTGGACATGGGCTTTGACTAATCGATCCATACTCCCAGTCTGTCTCTGTCTTTCTCTAGTGGTGCAGGGATCTGGGGATGTGGGGTTCTAGGACACATTGGTGAGGACTTCTGCCCAGGGAAGTCAGGTTGGCATCATGGTAGCATTTGCAACTCAGTGGCTAAGAAAGCATTAAGACATAAAGCAGAACAAATTGTTTAATAATCAGGAACCTAAGGGCAAAAAATATAGCAGATGAGATTTGGGGTCTTCATTTGGAAATTGAGTATGTCTATTTTAAGCATATTCCTACCAGAGCACTGCTCAGCTCTGGCTTATGCTGGTGTGGAGAATTAAACCTGGGATCTTGGAGCCTCAGGCAGGAGAAACTGTTAGCATAATCATTATGCTTATCTCCTCTGCTCATTTAGTCTGAAGACTTAGGCTGAATATGCAAATATATCTCACCAAGTACTTTTGTTGGATACTATTATGTGTTGCTACCATTTAAAACTTATTTTGAATGATTTGCAAAAAAAAAAAAAAGAAAGAAAGAAAGAAAGAAACTCCAGACATCTAGTTAAAAAAAAAATTGACAGAACCTTTATTTTTGGGGTAGAGGTGGATAACATAATGGTTATGCAAAGAGTCAGTCCCCTGCACTGCCATCAGCCAAAGCTGAGCAGCTCTGATAAAAAAATAAAAATAAAAAAACATTTATTTTCCCACCATTCTTCTGAATTCACATCTATGCCTCTACTCTTAGTTTTATGACTGCTCTTAGTCCAGTTTATACTACTTGTCTGACTGACTGCATTCCTGTGAGTTTTGCATGATAGTGTTTTCAGTTTTGACTAATGAAAGGAATGAAGCACGCAGATTTGAGCGGAGCCCTGGCGATAGCTGTACATAACCTTTATGTAGGTGTATACTTACATTTAATCCTCTCATCACATCACTTAGTATTGTACTGTTTTTCCCTTGCTTTGTAAACTCGAGGTGTAAAGTCTACTGGCTCGCCAAGGTTCTCCAAATCTTGGATTCATACTAATTTCCCTTTTTTGTTTGTATGTTTTTCTCCTGAACTAGAACACTGCACAGCTCTGGTTTATGGTGATGCTGGGATTGAACCCTTGACCTTGATGCCTCAGGCAACACAGTCTTTTTACATAACTATTATGCTGTCTCCCCATCCCTTAATTTCCACTTTAACCAGCATTTATATTGTGCTCTTCTGAGTTCACATGTTAATAGAAAGAAAATACAATGTTTTTTGTAAGATAGTCACAGTTTTGTCTGTTCCTCACTCTTTGCTCTGTGACTCTGGTATTAACTGTTTGAAGGAGAAGTCAGAGGGAGAGAAGGAATTGTTAAAACTGTCTTCTCAATAATTTCTCTTCGTTGTCCATTGTAAATCCATCTAACTCCTCTGAACCTCCTTGAGTTCTTCTATTCAGAGGAGAAGAACTGTCTTTGAGAATTGATTGATCACTTGCTCAAAGAATTTTCTTGATGAGTAAGGGACTATTCAAATAGAATTGGCAATATTATTCAGTTCCAAATAAATTACTCACCAATTTGCATTTTTGGTAAAATATGTGTATGCTCACTTTAATATGTTTTTAGAAAAAATGATTAAAGATTACCCATGCCAAAACACTAACATATTTAGTTTCTTTTAGAAACGAATGTTCCTTAATATGTATTAGTATTTTTCACAGTAGGTTGATTTTGCTTTTACTTATTTTTACTGCTGAATCCACAACATGAAAAATAAAAATGTAAGTTAGCATTTAATTAATAGCATTTTCTAAGGGTTGTTATTATTTTAACATATGAAAGTAAGATTGAATTTTGCTTTTTCTCCCCCTTTGAATCTTTTGAAAGAAACTGGGGCTGCTTTCAGGATTTAACCATTTAACTTCTCTTGATTTCTTTCTATCTGGGTCATTCTATAGGTTCCTAGAGGCTGTTAGCCAGAGTAATAAAAGCTACCTAGCAGGGGTAGTTAGCATAATGTTATGCAAAGAGACTCTCATGCCTGAGGCTCCAAAAGTCCCAGGTTCAGTGCTCCTCACCACCATAAACCAGAGCTGAATAGTGCTCTGGAAAAACTAACAAGCCAACAAACAATACACACACACTACCTATATTGTTGAGGATGGAATTTCTTTTGAAGTGATCCATTTCCAAAGGGTCCATGTGGAGATTCTTTAGGAATTCCTTCCTAGTTTCTAACCTAGGGCCCTTGTACATTAATTATCCTAGCCATCCTCCCCAGTCAGTGATAAAGGTGAAGAAATTCATAACCCCCAATGTTAGGATTATGGTTTTTAAAGAATGAGGGATGTCTAACTTGTCATGAACTTAGATTTGGATGGCAATCTATTTTATTAATCTATTCATTCAATTTCTTATTTATTTATCTTCTTTCTACCTTAAACTCATAAATAATATGTACTTATTTATTTATTCCATCTAGCACCAATGAATAGGATGCAAGCTATCGTGTTGGTCCTATTTTTACCTTTAATTTTTGTTTTCCTACTAATGTATATCTTTTTTTAAAATTTTTTATTTAAGAAAGAATTAATGAACAAAAACATAAGGTAGGAGGGGTACAACTCCACACAATTCCCAACACCTAAATCTCCATAACCCACCCCCTCCCATGATAGCTTTCCCATTCTCTAGCCCTCTGGGAGCATGGACCCAGGGTCGTTGAGGGTTGCAGAAGGTAGAAGGTCTGGCTTCTGTAATTGCTTCCCCGCTGAACATGGGCATTGACTGGTCTGTCCGTACTCCCAGTCTGCCTCTCTCTTTCCTTAGTAAGGTGTGTCTCTGGGGAAGCTGAGCTCCAGGACATATTGGTGAGGTCTTCAATCCAGGGAAGCCTAGCCAGCATCCTGGTGGCATCTGGAACCTGGTGATTGAAAAGAGAGTTAACATATGAAGCCAAACAATTTGTTGAGCAATCATGGATCCCAAGCTTGGAATAGTGGAGAGGAAGTGTTAGGGAGGTACTCACTGCAAACTCTAGTGTACTACTGCTTTCAGGTATATATTTTGCAGTAGTTTATGGATACGTGTGCACATAAGCTCTCTCTCACAGAAACTGGTGTATATCTAGGTTATGGGACTTTATTAGAAAGTGAACTACCTGAGATGAAATTAGAGTGTACTATTAAAGGAAAGGTTTCACCCGAGTAATGAAGCTGAAGGGTTGTCATTCCACACGTGAAGACTCTGGACACAGTCTGAGGTGAAGCATGTTGAGGTGGCAATCGTTGCGTTGGTTAGGTTGTGATCGGCGGATGCAATATTATTTGGTTTGGATTGGGAGATGCATACGGGAAAGTGAGCCCTATCCAAGGGTTCCAGGACTGGAGGAAGTAGGGGCTCTATAGTGGAGATGTGAGGTTCCTGCTGTCTTAGGGTTCAAAAAGACAATCGATAGTTAATGTTACCATCACATTATTTGTTAATTGGGTTAACTTTGAAAAGTCCTTTTGTTATGGTTTGCTGTACAGTATCCAGTATCTTGTATACAGTTGTGCTATTGGATGCTTCTAATCTACTTGGTCTAGGCTTTTGAGAGAGTCCGCGTATCAAATACACAGCCTATATATTAAAAGGATTCATTTTGTGTTTTGAGAAACTTTGGGACATACAATTGATTTTCCCCCTCTCATATTAATTAACTACTGATTTATATGTCTACATTTTGCTAGGAGTGTACATAAACACCATTCCCACCACCAAAGGACTGTGACCCATCCCTCCCACCCACTCCCACTCCCCACTGGCCCAGGAAGCTACATGTCTACCCCTCACCACTGGGTTTTTACTTTGGTGCCCTACTTACAATTTGATCAGGTCCTGCTTTTAGTTTCCCTTTCAGATCTTCTTAATCAACTTCGGTTGATGAGTGGGATCATCCCATACTCATCTTTATCTTTCTGACTTAGTTCACTTAACATAATTCCTTCTAGCTCTGTCCAAGATGGGTCAGAGAAGGTGGGTTCATTGTTCTTGATAGCTGCATAGTATTCCATTGTGTATATATACCACAGCTTTCTCAGCCACTCATCTGTTGTTGGGCACCTGGGTTGCTTCCAGGTTTTAGCTATTATGAATTGTGCTGCTATGAACATAGGAGTACACACCTCTTTTTGGTTGGGTGTTATGGAGTCCTTGGGGGTATAACCCCAGGAGAGGAATTACTGGGTCATATGGAAGGTCCATGTCTAGCCTTCTGAGAGTTTTCCAGACTGCTCTCCACAGAGGCTGTACCAATTTACATTCCCACCAGCAATGCAAAAGGGTTCCTCTGTCCCCACATCCTCTTCAGCATTTGTTGCTGCTGTCCTTTTTGATGTATGCCATTCTTACAGGAGTGAGGTGGTATCTTAGTGTTGTCTTAATTTGCATTTCTCTGATAATCAGTGACCTAGAGCAGTTTTTCATATGTTTGTTAGCCTTTTGGATCTCCTCTGAGGTGAATGTTTTATTCATATCCTCTGCCCATTTTTGGATGGGGTCATTTGCTTTTTTGGTGCTAAGTTTGCTGAGCTCTTTATATGTTTTGGTGATTAGTTTCTTGTCTAATGTCTGGCATGTGAAGATCTTCTCCCATTCTGTGAGGGGTCTCTCTGTTTGTTTAATAGTTTCTTTGGATGTGCAGAAGCTTTTCAATTTGATGTAGTCCCATTGGTTTGTTTATGCTTTAGTCTTCCCTGCAATTGGGTTTGATTCATCAAAGATGTCCTTGAGGTGTAGGTGGGAAAGTGTTTTACCAATGTTTTCCTCTAAGTATTTGATTGTTTCTGGTCTGACATCTAGGTCTTTGATCCATTTGGAGTTGATTTTTGTTTCTGGTGAGATAAAATGGTTCAATTTCATTCTTCTGCATGTTTCAACCCAGTTTTCCCAGCACCATTTATTGAAGAGAGCCTCCTTTTTCCATTTAATCCTTTGGGCCCCCTTATCAAAGATTAGATGCCCATAGGTGTTGTGATTTACTTCTGGGCTTTCAATTCTGTTCCACTGGTCTGTGTGCCTATTTTTGTTCCAGTACCATGCTGTTTTGATGATGATGGCTTTATAATATAGTTTAAGGTCTGGGAGTGTGATGCCTCCATTTCTGTTTCTTTTCCTTAAGATGGTTTTGGCAATTCTAGGTGTTTTCAGGTTCCAGATAAATGATTGTAGTGTTTGTTCTATTCTCTTAAAGAAGCCTGGTGGAACTTTGATGGGTATTGCATTAAATTTGTATATGGCTCTGGGGAGAATATTCATTTTGATGATATTTATTCTTCCAATCCATGAGCATGGGATATCTTTCCATTTCTTGGTATCAGTTTCTATTTCCTTGAGTAGCGACTCATAGTTTTTAGCATACAAGTCTTTCACTTCTTTGGTCAACTTTATTCCTAGGTATTTGATTGATTTTGCTGAAACAGTAAATGGGAGTGATTTCTGGATGTCTTCTTCTTCAGATTTAGTGTTTGCATAAAGAAATGCCACTGATTTTTGTACATTGATTTTGTAGCCTGATACCTTGCTATATTGCCTAGTAACTTCCAGTAATTTTCTACTGGATTCTTTAGGTCTTTCTATGTATACTATCATATCATATGCAAATAGTGAGAGCTTGACTTCTTCCCTTCCAATCTGTATTCCTTTGATTTGTTTCTCTTGCCTGATTGCTATGGCAAGAACTTCCAATACTATGTTGAAGAGTAATGGTGACAGTGGACAGTCCTGTCTATTCCCCGATCTGAGGGGGAATGCTTTCAGCTTCTGTCTATTGAGTATGATGTTGGCTGTAGGTTTTCTCTATATAGACTCCACTATCTTGAGGAATTTCCCATCTATTCCCATTTTTTGTAGAGTTTTGAGCATGAATGGGTGTTGGATTTTGTCAAAGGCTTTCTCTGCATCTATTGAGACAATCATGTGGTTTTTGGCTTTGCTTTTATTGATGTGGTGAATGACATTGATTGACTTACGGATGTTGAACCAGCCTTGCATTCCTGGGATGAATCCCACTTGGTCATGATGAACAATCTTTTTGATGTGTTGCTGTATCTGGTTGGCCAAGATCTTGTTTAATATTTTGGCATCTATGTTCATCAGAGATATTGGTCTGTAGTTTTCCTTTTTTGTTCTGTCCCTTTTGATGGGTGAGTTTAAGCCATTGACATTTATTGATATTATGGATTTAATGTATTGTAGTGCTATTGTTCAAAAAAATAATTTGTTTGCTCTGATATATTGCAAGTATTATAGTGATTCTTGTTTATAAGAGGTCTTTTAGTACCTCTTTCAGGGCTGGCTTGGTGATGGTTGCCTCCTTTAACTGTTGTTTATCTCAGAAGGTTTTGATCCCTCCATCTAGTTTGAATGAAAGTCTAGCAGGATATATTATTCTTGGTTGAAACCCTTTTTCATTCAGGGCTCGATAGATATCTTGCCACTCCCTTCTGGCTTTTAGAGTGTTAGTGGAGAAGTCTGCAGATAATCTTATGGGTTTTCCCTTGTATGTGACTTTTTGTTTCTCTCTTGCAGCCTTTAGGATCCTTTCTTTATCCTTACTTCTTCTCATTGTGACTATGATGTGTCTTGGTGTCTTCAGGTCTGGGTTGATTCTGTTTGGTACTCTCTGAGCCTCTTGAACCTTGATATCCTTTCTGTTATTCAGGTCTGGGAAGTTTTCTTGTATTATTTCCTCTAGAATGTTTGCTTCCCCTTTCTCCCTTTCTTCCTCTGGCAGGCCAATTATACGAATGTTACTTCTTTTGAGATCATCCCATATGTCTCTGTTGTTGTTTTCAGTGTCTCTCAGTCCCTTTTTAAGCTCTTTTACCTCTTTCTTAGTTTTCTCTAACTCATTCTCTGTCTGACTAATTCTGTTTTCTTCTTCTGTTAGTCTGCTTTCCCTTGCCTCAGCTTCTTTCTTCATTACAGCTATTTCAGCTTTCAGTTCTCTAATTGCCTCAAGATAATCAGTATTTTCCTTGGGGGTCTCAACTGTTGTTTCCCTAATACTGCCATTCCTTTCCTCCAATGTTGTTTTCATTTCTGTGATTAATAAGTTTATTATTCTTATCTATGGTTACTTCTGGCTGATTTGTAGTTTCTTCTGGGCTCTTGTCTTCATTCATTGGAGTAGCAGTTTTATTTGTTTTTGATCTACCCATTTTTTTTTATTTATGTGTTTCTTTCTTCTTTTTTTTATGCTCTGTTGTTCCTCAGTTGTTGTGTCTTGAGTACAAGTAACACTGTACTAAATACCTTTATGACAATTGCACTCCCAACCTCCAGAATTACAGTAGCAACGTTTCCAGATGTGATCAGAGCACACGCTGCTAGCAGCTTCTCAGTCCGCCATCTTCCCTGACTCGCCTAATGTATATCTTTTGTCCCATCATTGTTAACCCAGTGATGGTAGACTCTTCCTTATCACTTTTATTATTTGTCATAAATGCCAAGTATTTTGAAAAGTCTTTATTAAATATCTGCTGAATGGATACACAAATTAACGCATTCTTTTGTGTTCCCACATTTTGTGGCTCTTTTTCTACTCTGAATAAAATCCAGACCTTCTTCAATGACCTGGAAGTCACTGGACAACCCAATTATTATAGTCATCTCATTGACCTCATAGTCTCTCCTCTGCATATGCCACTCTGGTTCTCAACTGGATTTTCATACATCTTAAGGAAACATATATTATCTCCAGGTGATTTCATTGCTTCACACAGATAGATAGCTTGATAGATAATAGAGAAATTTTAAAGAATAAACATGGAATTTTAGAACTAGGCTATAGTTTTCAACCATAGACCAGTGACTTATTATGTGTTAGACCTTGGGAATTTTTCAAAACTCCCTAGTTCTCATTTTCCTGTCTAAACTTGAAAATAACAGTCATAATACTGATACTGTAGCAGAAATGTAATGAAAATTAGATGTTCAAAAGTGCCTGATTTAGAGAAGATAGAAATTTCATAATATACACTGTGATTCTATCAAAACAGCTACTACTCTGCAACAAATACCCATATAATCTCAGGAAATGAAAATTTAGTATCCCCTCTCCAGTCTCCATGACTAGTTAAGGGTACCTTAAAACTGATCTTAGCTTGCACACTATACAACTAACTAGTCATTTGAACTTGGTTGATAGATTTAGCTGTGGATTGTGATACCAGCCAGACCTGCTCTGCTCTGTTTCATTATGGCTAGGTTGAAGAACTTCAATCATATGAAAGAATATCTTCTCATAGTAAAGGTAGAAAAGCAACAAACAGAACAGCACAGAATAATATGCAAAACCTCTCAAGACCTAGACCTGGAATTATGCAAAATTCTTTTTGTCTCCAATCTCTAGCCATTGAAGAGGAGGGGAATTAGATGTTCTTTTGTTATTAACAGATGATATACAAAGTTATATGTCAAGGATACTAATATAGGAAGGGGTAAGGAGTCAGAACCAATAAGTTTTCCTAACACAGTGCTTTTTAAAATTATATATAGCATTCATAGTAAATCTGGATAGCTTTTCAACTTTTACTCCAAATTGCATGACCTTGGAAAAATCTCTCTCTCTCTCAAGATGTAGTTTCAACATCTATAAAATGATGAAATTCTGCTATTAGACATGAGTATGTTCTTGAGACTTAAATCCCTAGATTAATTGATAGTAGTCAAGCTTGTATGATTTAAGAAGGAAGATGGTAAGTTAGTCCAAGACTTTGAAGCGCTAGCTGTGTGCTTGATTGATTATGTCCAGCATGGTTATTAGAGAGGAGGTGAAGGCATAGTAGATTTGTATTCATTATTTGGTTACTCAGTGTCTTCAAAGTCCTTTTCACCTCTCTAGTAATTTATTTTCTTACTTCCCAAAGTTTTAATACATTTTCAAAAGTAAGTGCCATAATTAACAAGGGGAGGGTGGTTGTGTGAGAAAATGTTTTATCTTAAGAGATTTCATTCATAAATAAGTATGAGCTGTAAATAATATGAAATATCCTAGTGATATTGTCATAAATTAATTACTAAGGTTTTGGGGAATTAACTTAGTGACATATTTTAATTAAATTGCTCCTTTGGTAGCATATTTCTCCTAATAGGCTTACACTTCCTCTCAGACTTGGAGTAATTCTTTCATCTTTCTCTTACCTCTGCTATTCATGTAAGCCATTTTCCCATTGAGGATACTCACTTTTGCAACCATGGTTGTTAGATGGAATTCATTTATTTTGGCAGTGGTTTTCAGGATTTGAAATGAACCCATATCTTTATTTAGTTTCTGTACCACATGAAACTTGAAATACAGGTCTAGGTATTGTTGCCTATAATGACAAGGTTATATTGAAGTGGCTCTGATTACAAGATATAAAATAATTCATTGTCAAAACAAGGACATGGTTAACGAGACCCGGGAGTATTATATTTTATTTAATCCCAGAATTTACTTAATTTTAAATTACATTTAAAATCTATTATGCAGACAGTCCTGCACGCTTGTTTCCAAGTCTGCAATTATGCACTTTTAACATTTTATGAAATCTATTGCACATAAGTAAGAAATTAAGGAGGCCTGATGGTAATGCAATGGGTTAATCGGGTTAATCACAGGTGACACAAAGCCTAAGGACCGCCATAAGGATTCTAGTTGGAACCCCCAGCTCCCTACATGCAGGGGAGTCACTTCACAAGCAGTGCAGCAGGTCTGCAGGTGTCTTTCTCTCCCCCTCTCTGCTATCCCCTCCTCTCTCAATTTCTCTATGTTCTATCCAACAACAATGACAGCAATAATAACAATAATAGTAACAACAATGATAAACAACAAAGTCAACAAAAGGGAAAAAATGGCCTCCAGGAGCAGTGGATTCCTAGTGCAGGCACCAAGCCCCAGCAATAACCCTGGAGGCAATATATATGGGAATATATAAAGAGGGAGCCTAGAAGTGGAATTTTGGTAGAATGCACATGTTACAATGTACAAGGAACCTGGTTCAAACCCCAAATTCTTACTTGCAGAGAGGGAACTTCACAAGCTGTGAAGAAATGCTGCAAGTATCTCTCTTTTTATCCCTCTTTGTCTCCCTTCCCTCTCAATTTCTCTTTGTCTTTATCCAAAATAGAAAAATTAAGTAAATAAGTAAATGGAGAGAGGAAGGAGAGACAGAGAGGGGGAGAGAAAGACACCTGCAGACCTGCTTCACTGCTTGTGAAGCGACCCCCCTGCAGGAGGGGAGCCAGGGGCTCAAACCAGGATCCTTATGTGGGTGGGTCCTTGTGCTTTGCACCACCTGCGCTTAACTCACTGAGGTACTGCCTGACTCCCCATTTTTCCCATTTTTGTTGTCCTTGTTGTTATAGCTGTTGGATAGGACAGAAAGAAATCAAGAGTGGAGGGGAAGACAGAGAGGAGGAGAGAAAGGTAGCACATACAGACCTGCTACACCACTTGTGAAGCAACCCCCCAGCAGGAGACAGGGAGGGAGGGGATCTCAACCCAAGATCTTTAGGCTGGGTCCTTCCGTTTAACCCATTGCTGCCCCCCAACACACATACACACACACACACACACACACACACACGCATCACATCCTTTTAAAGCCACATCTATACCTATTACAACTCCCAGGTGTCCTTCCATTTTACTCTTCCTTCTCAGCCAAGGGAAACAAAACCTGACTTTTTCAGTCTATCTCCAAGTTCACTTCTCTCTCAGTAATGTGGCAAAAACAAAGGTTCTTGTTCAAAAAAGATCTGAGTCCTGGTAGATTTGAGATTGAGAGAGCTCTGGCCATCTTCTTCTAACATTTCCTTGTCTCCAAGTATGACCCATGATTCTTAAGGAGTGCAGAAGGAAGGAGTTCTGGCTTTGGTGATTGCTTCTCAGCTGGAAATGGACATTGTTTAATCAATTCATACCCTAGTTGTGACAAGCTTTTTATGTAAAAGAGAAGCTAATAATTACAGTAAATTCTTTTGTCTTTATAATTTCTAAAATCTCCACCTCAGCTACTTACATCTTTAGACCAAAAACTTCTTTAGACAAGGAAAAATCAACGGGGATGGCTGTGTTCTGATAGATTGTATTTACTGAGAGGTGGTGGACTAAATTCGACCCATGGGTCATAGTTTGACTTATAAGTCAAAATATTTTTTTCTATAGTTTTCTAGTGTGAAATAAAAATAGTGTTTACTTCACAAGTGACAGTAGAACATAGGCCTGAAAAGTATGATCTGTGATACTCTGTCTGATTTTAGATCAGGTATGCATTCCTCTTTGGTGACCTTACAAAAAACACTTATTGGGAGTCCAGCAATAGCGCAGCAGGTTAAGTGCACGTGGTGCTAAGCACAAGGACCAGCTTAAGGATCCCAGTTGGAGCCCCCAGCTACCCACCTGCAGGGGAGTCGCTTCATAAGTGGTGAAGCAGGTCTACAGGTGTCTATCTTTCTCCCCCCATGTCTGTCTTCCCCTCCTCTCTCCATTTCTCTCTGTCCTATCCAACACAATGACATCAATAACAACAACAATAAAAATAAATAAATAAATAAAACACATATATCTTACAGTTATTGGGGACACTCTCTGGTTGTAGTGTGATTTTATGAATTAATCCAGAGTTAAAAGAATATAATTACATTCTTAACATGGAATCTGGCACATCATGAGGCCTCCAAAAATATTTCCATTGCATTCATTTTGATTTCTACTTCTATTGTGTTCTGTTTCATTAGAAGACTGCAACTGAGGAAAAGACAGCACGGATATTCTTCTGTGTCTCACTATGATTCAGCTGATATGTACTAGTTTAATTTGAATCTCTTATGAGAACTTCATGAGAGTAGATTAGTAGTTTTTATAATGTAATTTCAGTGATTAAACCTAGGGTCTCACATATGTGTTCTACTATTGAATCCCTTCCCTAATCCAATTTATGTCATACATATAGTTTTGTTGTTTCTGCTGATGCTGTCAGGACTTCACTATTCATGGTCATCTTTTTCAGATAGAGAAAGACAGATACAGAGAAAGAAAAAAGTTACACAGCACTGGCCCTCCCCTCCATAGTGATGGGGTTAAAGGCTCAAACGTGGGTGGTATGCATAGCAAGTCAAGTATACTATCCTGTTGAGCCATCTTGCGGGTCTGGTCTCTTGTATGTGTGTGTGTGTGTGTGTGTGTGTGTGTGTATGTTTATGTGAGAGAGAGAGAGAAGAAGGGAGAGGTGGAGGAGAATGAGGAGGAGGAAGAGGAGAGGAGAGGAGAGGAGAAGAGAGGAGAGGAGAGGAGAGGAGAGGAGAGGAGAGGAGAGGAGAGGAGAGGAGAGGAGAGGAGAGGAGAGGAGAGGAGAGGAGAGAGGAGAAGAGATAAATTAGATCTGAGGAAGAGGGGAGGAGACACCAAAGCACTTTTCTCCCATCCATTCATGAAGTTCCTGGTGTTGCTGGAGATAAAATCCAGGCATACCTCCTCACACAGAAGGTATCTGCTTTTCCACTGAGTTACCTTCTTGACACACATCAGTGGCTCTTAATATGACATGGTTTTATCCCTCTGGAGGTCATTTGACAATGTCTGGAGGTTATTTATTTATCTATTTTCATTCTTTGGCTGTCTTCACTTAGAATATGGGGCCTACTGGCTATGATGGGTAGAGAACAGGATGCTACTACTAAGTATCCTATAATGCATGGGGTCATTTTGTACAACTAGACTTAACCCCAAATGTCACTGATGCTGAGACTGAGAATACCTGGCTTAAATCAGACATGCCACTTCTGAACTTTTACCCTCTAACATTTGGCACTCTGTATGTCACAATATTTCAAATGAATTTTAAATTGTCACGATTTTTCTATTTCACAGTTTTCAATATAGCACATGGAAATATATTGTCAAGATAAGTAGATTTAGGTATGGAGTGTCATATATTTGAGTGACACTTCCATTTAAAAAATACTACAGGTGCCTAGTTGACAAAATTACATACTTTATTTTCTTCTAAATAAATTTTGAATGTTGAAAAATTCTCTAAATAATACAACGTTCTATACATTTCATGTCTTTATATCAATCTTAGGACAGCTTGATATGACATGGGACAGCCTCAAAGATATGTCATCTTTGTTATGACTTAAGTTTTCCCCTCATAAATTACCATGTTATCTGGCAATGAAAAGTGTGCAATTCTATTATTTATACCTGTTTAACTCTCAATATTATGACAAGATGATTTTTGAAAAACCGAGTATCTCTATTCAGATATGTTCTCCTCTGAATTGCACATGGAAGTGATTGTTAATAGCTCTTTACTGCCAAGGAATCACCATGACCTCTTCTTTACTTTATTTTTAAGTGTTGAGATCTTCTCTTAACTTAACAGATGAATTTGATAGAATTTCTTTTATATAAACAGTTCTAAATAGGTCACCCCCATCAAAACGCTCCTTTACAGTGGCAGCTTTTTCTTTTTAATTTTTATTTCAGTGCTCAAATTTCACCTCCGTTTCTCCATATCCCTATGATCATTCTCGCTCACCAATGTCCTTGCCAAGTTCTTATATCTTCCACTAGTACGAGATAAATTTTGCATTAATTAAAAATATTTTTTTGAACAAACAAGGACAGAACACTGATTGGAGACACTCAGATCATGTACAAATTATAATCTTTTACAGGTATCTGTGAAAATTGAATTTTAGTTATGATTACCCTAAAATTCTATACTATTGGGTTAAATTTTTGATATTTTTTTCTATTCCCACAACAAATACTTATTGAGTTTCTACTATTGGGCTGTCTGAAAAGTCATGTTGTGTTTTTGCATAGAAAAACATAGAAAACTAGGACATGACTTTTCTGACAACTCAATATTTTTCAGATACAATATTGAACAAAATATAGTCTTTTTCATGATTTACTCTTAAGTCTAGTGTTAAGTAATAATTTCTGATGTGATAAGGTCATGGGTGTCAACAAATATAGAATAAATGCTTATCATAGGTACTTGGTAATTCATTAATTCATGAGGGAGCAAATGTTTAATAATTAGTTCAAACAAGAATTGGACTTAAAAAGATTTATAATCTTTGCTGAGCAGGAAGAGAAAAACAGTCATTGGGTTCACTATCATGTGGAATATAGATAACTAAAACAATTGAAATTTTAAAAATGGTAATGTACTAACCAGACTGACTCTCAGGCTCTGAAAACTATAGGGGTATTGAAATGGACGGGGTGGTGTGGGTAGAGAAGGGGAAGATGAGATGTAATATTCGTTTTAGTGTGATGGCACGGGAACTTTGGTGAGTAGAGATTACATATACACATATATTGGTATAAAATTTATATTAACTATTTTTAAAAGTTTGGGGGTGAAAATAATCTATATTGAACAATATTCACATGCATTGCTATAGTCAGGGAAGCAAGTTCACTTGTCCTGCTCTCTCTGTAGTTTTTAATCTTTCCTTCCTTCCTTCCTTCCTTCCTTCCTTCCTTCCTTCCTTCCTTCCTTCTTTCTTTCCTCTGGAGCCTTAGGCATGAAAGTCTTTGACATATCCATTATGCTGTTGTCTTTGCTGCCTTGCTCTGTAAAGAAAGCATTTATTTCA
Organism: Erinaceus europaeus; assembly: GCF_950295315.1. Classification (NCBI taxonomy): domain Eukaryota; kingdom Metazoa; phylum Chordata; class Mammalia; order Eulipotyphla; family Erinaceidae; genus Erinaceus; species Erinaceus europaeus. The sequence continues at coordinate 20,868,393 of NC_080173.1, read as the reverse complement.
CCCAGACTACCAATAATTTAGCGTTTCTCCTGTGAGTTCCCAGATAAGGTGGTAAAAATCAGTCAAAAGTACACACCTCAATCAAGCAAATTTTTCCCTTGGAGGTCTCATTAACCATCAAGTGAAAAATGTTAATATTTAAAGCATAGATTACTAATACACTCTACTGATATTTTTTTCTAATAGGAATAACACAATCAGATATTCTCATTTCTTTTTATTTCTATAAAAAATTAGTGTTCAAATTGTAACACATGCATTTATTTTACTTATGTGCCACCTGTTTTTGTAAAAATTTTATTGGAATACAACTACATTTATTTGTACTTACTAAATATTGCTGCTTTCACATTGCAATAGCAATGCTAAATTATCACGGTAACAGGCTTGTAATGCTTAATTTTTTTCCTTATTATCTCATGTGTGTGTGCGTGTGTGCGTGTGTGTGTGTGTGTGTATGTGTGTGTGTGTATAAACATATATATTTGATAAGACAGAGAGAAATTGAGAGGGGAGGTGAGAGAGACCTTCAACACTTCTTTACTGCTCGTGCAGCTCCCTCCTTGTAGGTGGGGCATGGTGTGAGCTCAGCTAGGTGTGCCAACACCTGCTTTCAGCCTAAAGTTTTTACTATCCAGTCAATTACAGGCAAGTTTGGGGACTTACCATGCCATAATATTAGTGGCAGTTAATTTTCATTCATTTCTTGCCTCACTTATTAATCCAGTGTTTGAGAAGTAGGTAATGTGTGTCAGAAACTTCTAAGATCTAGTAATTAGTGAGTCTGCAAAGGAGCAGTAAAGCAGTGTGTGTGTTGTGTGTGTGTATATATATGTGTGTGTGTGTATATATATATATATATATATATATATGTTAATTCTCAGAACCTATGGAAAATTTGTAGATATAAATATTTAAAGAATCTCAATAAAGGGAAAATATCTGTATAGGTTCAGTATAATCACATTTGTCATTGTAAATGCAAGGAGGAGGACCTAGTGTGTGGCAGAGAAAGAGAAGTTGTGCGATTTTATTGATTGCTTACAAAATCGCCTTTAGAAAGTTATATACTAGTTTTGAAAGTTGATTTCCTCATTTGTAGAATGGGAATAATCATGATATCTATTTTATAATGTTATGAGCATTGAATGAGATAATTTATATAATCTATTTAAAAGCGTTCCTGGGATATAATGAGGGCTCAGAAAACAATAACTATTATTGTAATAACATAGCAGTAATAGTCTTTATGCTTGTAATAAGCTTACAAGTTACAAAATGTTCTCCCACTTATTAGTTTAAACTTAGATCTGTCTTTTGAGATTGTTTCTTCTTTTCTCTCCTTCATAGTTTTATGTACAGACACATAGAATATTGGAAGGAATAATGGATTTTCGTAAGGACTCTGAGTTATTTCTAGACACAATTTAGATTGGCCACTAACCCAGTGTTCTTCTTCACTCTTGAGTTAATATTAGAAATATAAATTAAACAAGTGCTAAATTCCAGAAGTCAAGTTGTGCCTAAACAATAGCCCTTGAAAACATTGTGTCTCTCAGCCAATTCTGATTTGTTTCTGCTTATTAAACAGAGCTGTTTATTTATATCTGTTTTTTAAAGACTTTTAGAAACTTTCTAGTTTGAATCATTTTAAATGAAAGGGACATGGAAAAAGCTTATATTATAATCTCTATAGAGACTATCTTTGAGCTCACTCACTGATGACTAAGCCGACAAATTCAAGTGATAGAAAAATGTCCTAAGATGAGAAGTTCCAGGGTCAGAAGTCACCCAGTGATTGCTAAACATGGGTCCAAATAGTGGGAATGTTGGCCGTTATATAGAAAATCTCCACAGGCTAAGTAAGAAGTCCTTGTCCCTATCACTTTCAGGGTGGTGAATATCAAAAAACTTCCTTTCTTGAAACAGGATATTTCCTATGGAAACTGAGCAAAAGTATTGAAAAAAAAATCATGCTAAATATTTAGAAAGATTATGTAATAAGAATACTGCACCAAAATACCACTTATAATAATAAGTAGATGTCGCTACTATTTATTGATTACTTAGAAAAAAACCCAAAAAAAACAAACCATATCTTGCAGGAATTCTTTAATATGGCAACTGATTTTACAGATGTATGAAGTGAGGCAGAGAGGATAAATAAGTTACTCAAGTTCATAGTTAATAAGTGGCAAAGTGGCATTTGAACTCAAGCCACCTGGCCCCAGAATTAACATTCCTACCTACTACTTTGTTAGTTTGGAAGGCAGAGAACAAGTCTCTGAGATAACTGAACACAAGACAGAGGTATAACTTTTGGAGGAGATGAGAGAGAAAACTTGAATAGAGGGTACAGACTCAGTTGAGGAATCTTCACAAGGTCTTTGACCATGGAGATATTTCATGATTTCCTGTGTTCTGACAAAGAAACATTCAAATAAATATTAATTCAAGACTGAAGGAAAGTGCCGGGTGGTGGCTTACCTGGTTGAGTGCACATGTTACAATGCACAAGGACCTGGGTTTGAGCACCCCCACCCATTCCCCGCCTGCAGAGGTAAAGCTTTGTGAGTTGTGAAACTGTGCTGTAGTTGTCTCTGTTTCTCTTCCTCTCTATCTCCCCTTTTCCTCTCAATTCTGATTATCTTCATCCAATAACTAAATAAAGACAATGAAAAATAAAAGAGAGACTGAAGAGATCTAGGGTGTAAAAAAAAAAAAACCAGAATACTAAGAACCCAATGGATCAGTTTATCTATTCAACAATGTATCTAAGGACTAACCCTAAATAAATACAGTACAGATTCAAAGGATATGCAGTTTAATAGAAGTATGCCAGTTTGATTTACCGACTCAGTTGGGAGTTATTAACCCAGGTCCCATGGTGGAATGAGCATAATTGCTTTTACTTAGAAGGGCACATGAGCCTAAATTGGTGGCTACAAATCAACCTATTTCTTTGAGGCTGCAGGGCTTCCATGAACTTATTCCTGACTTCTTCATCTGGAGTCAAGATATGTCACTCACTTCCCATTTAAGAGCCTCAGCTATGGGAATTTACTGCCTGATGCTTAGCCAAACTTGCTCAAGGATATCTAAGAAGAAAAAAAAAAAAGGATATTTTTAGCATCCTGATATTTCCACTATAATATTTCCATTCAGTAGTCCCAATGTATTGAAAGTCCACCACTATCATAGCCTCTTCCCCTACCTCTTTCTATCTCTCCTTTTGCTCTTCCTCTCTTCCTCTTACCCTCCCTCCCTTTCTCTCCACAATAAGGAAATCTCATCTCAGCTTCCTAGATTTTTCTCTAACTGGTCAAATAACCAAATTATCCCTAGCCAGAGTATCAGGAAAAAAAAAAAAAAAAACATTTACTTTCACACATGTTATTGGGAACCCACCTAGACACAAGAATTCTGAGAAACAGAGGGTAAAAAGGGATATTTATACTGAGCTAAGGATGAGGGAACTTCTACTTCAAGAGAGGTGGGGGTTTCATGTCAAAGATGAGGTGATTCACATGATGAAAACTGAATGCTTCTTTTTATAGTTGTTTGTCTAGTCATATAGATAAGTTGTTCTTGTTGAAAGGTTATTTCTGGCAATGACAAATTCTAGTAAAATCCTAGTGTAACTTCTTTTAGGTAGTTAAGAAAATAGGTATGCACAGCTTTCTTCTAAACCTGCAGAGTTTGACTCACTTCAACTATAAATAATTTACATGCCAGAGGCGCACATTTTAGGGAGCCCTGTACTGAACACTATGAAAATATCTGTTCTGAATACCTTCACATTCACACAGAATTTCAAATTGCCCCAATCCTCCCTTCATTCAAGCTATTTTCTAAATGTTATTTTATTTAATATTGTGATTATTTTAACCTGAGCACTCCTAACTCTGTCTTATGATGGTGCTGGTGTTGAATGCAGCATTTCAGAGCCTCAGGCGTGAAAGTCTTTTGCATAACCATTATGCTGTCTCCCTAGTCTTGTTACAACTGTTAAATCAGCTGGTGCCCATAATTAAAGAATACAAGATCAGACACAGGATATTCAAATGACTAAACCAACTTTACATGATTACCCCAAGAATGAGGTTTTTTTTTTTTTTTTTTAATTTCAAAAGTCATAGTCTGAGGCCAACCTTACTTTGAAGGACTGTAACTAGAATGGTGGAATTTCAGGCAGGTGAGGGGAATAGTCTGGGTTAGCAAGTAAGAGTGTGGGCTCTTGGCTGGAAATGGCTACACTGAATTTTTCTAATGAACTATCTTACATCTGAACATTATCTCAGCCCTGATGAATGTGAAGAAACTGTCCTTTACTGATGCCTGGGCCACTTACTTTTAAATTTTTTTTAAATTTTTATTTTTGTCTTGTCAGGGATGTCAGGCTCATATGCCTTAAAGGAAAGATAAAAGAAGGGTGGGCTTGAGAGAGGCTATATCATTTTATTGAGCTATGTTTCTTCTTTAAGTAGGCTCATGGATAATTCAATTAGCTGGTTTTTGATTGCTCTTTTTAGTGAGTAGACTCTATATAATGAAAATGTGGATTCTTCAAGCCTCATTGTCACAAAGCATCTTGTCAGGCTGAATGACTCCACTTGATCCCACAGTGCAGCCTGGCATAGTCTAAATTTGTACTGATAACATGACTTGCTCTAGTGGTGTTTGCACTTTCTTTCTTGCTGGACTTTTTAAATTCACCTTTGTTTGGAGATTGACTTAACAGGTGAAAATGTAAATATGTGCTCAAACTAACTGAAGTAGCCTGTAAGGAGACTATGAAACTCTTCTCAGTGGAAAAGTCTGTGACATGGGATCTGAGAATCGGTTATTGCTGTCAGTGTTTTGTGCAGATCTCTCTTCTTCTCCCTCTCCCTCTCCCTCTCCCTCTCCCTCTCCCTCTCTTTCCCCCTCCCCCTCTCCCTCTTACTGTCCCTCTCCCCCCACAAGGTAGCAGAATTTGAGGACATTTATGAAATCTTGGGTTGTGAGTTAGATTTTTCATCTTTATTATAAAACTGACAGAAATATAATATAACAAATTTAGTGCTTGATATATTTTGATGTATTGACCTTCCATACCAAAATAAATTATACATTTAAATCAGTGTATGTGCCTTAAAGCATGTGGAAAAAACAGAATATAGACTCTGAGAAAGGAAACTGAATCAGGTTAGTGCAGTGGAGTACTAGCACTATCTTAACAAGCTAAAAGTTCTATTAAGAATCAGCACAGGGGTACTAGGTCTTAGTATGGCATGTACATACATTGGATTTATAAAGGAGTAGATATTAAGTATGTGCTATTGTTTATCACATCCTGAAAACTGAGGATTTTGCTAAAAGCTTGAAAGTAGTCATTTAAGGCTATAATGGCTGCAGCCTTTTGCATAGGTCATAGGAACTATTGATCATGTGTGGAGATTTGAGTCAGTGAAGAGCAGCTAAATAAATGGTGAGTAAGACTGTAGTTGACAATTAAAGTACATTAAAAAAAATCAGGAGATCTCTCTTTTTAGAGACAATATAATGCTTATTCACAAGATACCCTTAAGGGAAGGTAGGGGGAAGCTGAAACATGGTACAGCCTGGTTTCTCTTTCTTTCATGTTTGCTGAGCATATTAAACATATCTCTCATCAAAGTGTTACATTCTTCTTTACTAGCAAGTGGGGAAATGATGTCTCAAATGATGCTCTCTCTATTACCAAACTGATAATAGAAGTTCTCTCTGCAAAGACATACTAGGAATGAATTATGCTACTTTATTCTGAATGCTGTCAATTTCTATTTTGCAGATACATTTTCAGTAGTCAAAACCTTGTAGTTGGCTGTCACTTACATGTTTTCCTTTAATATTTGTTTAGACTAAATAACGTCAGACCAAGATGTTTCATAATGGGTTGTATAGTCAGTGAGGTGGAAGAAACGTAGTTAAGAGGGAACAGTGCAAACTGGTCACACTGTAGCAAGTATACCTTTGTCAAGAAAGGCTGATACTCAGTTTCATTCAGTAGCTATATAGAATTATAGGCAAAATTTGTTAATCTGTACAAATATTTTCAAGAGATGCCAGAAATATAGTCAAAAAAGAACAATTTCTGTCATTTGAAATAACGTAGAGACTGAAATACTAGTATGCGATTCTTACAGAAAAATTGTTAATTTTTTTTTCTCCTGGGGTTATGCATCTGCACAACTTCACCATTCCCTGTAGACTCAAAGTTGTCCTTTTAATTCTGAAGAGTGAGAAAGATGGAGAGAGACTATAGCAACTTTCCAGCAATGTTTCCTCTGGTGAGTTTTCTCCCATGTTGTGTTGGGAACTTGAACCTGGTCTTTGGACATAGTTAAATGTGCACTCTGTCACATGTCTATCTTCTGGTCACTATGTGGAAAATTAATATCAAATAAAAAAAACAGTGAAATATTGACATAGCAGAAAGGGATATTAACCAAGCCACTTTATATAAAATCAGTAAGTGATATGATCCTAAATATGCACAGAATCTTAAATACTGTTCACTAGAAAATCTAAACTAGAAGAGAAAGTCTATATTCTGAACTGCCAACTATCGCAAAAAAAGATTCATAAAGGCGTTAATTTAAAATTATGATTTGAAATATAGATATGATCTGATTACCAGGCTATAACAAAGTTGAAGATCTAATGAGTTGGATGAAGAGAAAATCTCTTGGTCGAAGAAAGTTATTAATTCCTTCCAGGGACAATGACAACATCATTCTGATGAGTAAAAAGACTATAGAAGCAGTTCATTGAAAGAGTCTGAGCTTTCTCATCTAGCAGATGGTGGCCAATTTAAATGCCCACAGAAGACAGGCAGGTAATCTTTAACAACAACAACAACAACAACAACAACAACAAAAGTTGGAGGGAGTGCTGTATTTAGATTAAAAAAAAAAGCAGGATCATTTCTTGTGGACTTTTGCCATGTAGAAGTACAGTGCCAACAGTGCTCATGAGAAATTTGGAATCTGGGCTTTATTTGAAAGTTATGGTTTTTTAAGTGTTGGCAGGAAATTCACATTAAAAAAAGAAAGTGTGAATCAAAGCTTATTTGGAAATCCACATGAAAACGAACACAGAACTGCCTGCCAGGTGTGTGTGTGTGTGTGTGTGTGTGTGTGTGTGTGTGTGTGTGTTAGGCTGCTAAGTTAGGCATGCCCCAGTTACTTCTATATATTTTGAGCCTATAGTGGTTTCCTCATCTTAAGAGTGTATTAGAATATCACTGCAACCTGTGATGGGAAAGCTTTGACAATATAATAAAATTGGCATGTACTGTAATTACAAATATGTAAAAACATATATCTATATATACTATAAAGTGGAAATAATCTTGGGATTAAATATGAGTTTTCAAATGCTGTGTTTCATAATGTAAAATTTTAAATCAAGGGAACATTAAAAAAAAAGCCTTTTGGATACTTAGGACAAAATTATTGCCCCAGACTAGTATCTTAGTCTGAATTTAAGGAGTATGTGAAATTCAACAACAAAAAACATAATTACATCTTTATTTTCATTATTCCTTAATTGAAGTGCGTTCTTTTCCACAGTAATATTAATAGAACTCCTGTAACTTTGTCATTCAAGATCCCAGGTATTTTCATGTTGAACTACGAAGTCTTGAGATAAAACCATTTGATTGGGCTTATACTTTGACATAATGGTAGCAGGACAGTGTTGGGTCATGTTCTACATTGCATAAATAAAAAACAGTACTTCTTTGTCAAATTTTTAAAAATATTTCACTATTTCCCCTTAAATCCTGTGTTTTACTTTAAGGTTTAAAGTTATTGTGTTGAAAAAAGATACATTGGTTTCTATAGAGTGCCAAATAGTTCCTGGAATGATAAAAAAAATAAAGAAGTTCAACTTTAAGTCAGTGTAGTAGTACATAAAAGGAGTAGCAAAAACAAAACAAATATGAGGAATGTTTAGATAAAGTAAGGGGGAGAAAGCCTTTAACAATGGGAAAAGTATATAGAGTCAACCCATATCTATGAGCTTCCTTTATAATCTTGTTAATCACTATTAAATAAGCAATAAAAACGAGAGAACTCCTTTGGATGTATTGGATTGCTTTCCCTTACACAAACTTTCCTAACTACGATAAGGATATCCTTTTCTATTGTCAGAGGAATTAAGGAGTAGTCAGAATCACCATTCTGAAACAGAACAGATACACTTATGCACGTCAATCTGAATATTATCGATAACGTTAAAGTCCTGACATATGAAAACAGAACACTGGAGAACTTGCACCATGCTCCTCTGTGTTTATTTCTGTAGCACACTTATGTGTGAAGGAAAAACAAAACAAAACATGGTAGAATAGAAATCAAAAGCACTTTTTCTTCAAAAAGGAGTACATATCAATATCCTGGGTACTTAATGGGGTCCAGAGATGTTCCCTTAACTCTTTTAGAAAATGTATCTTCTGAAGATTTTGTTGTTGTTTTACCTGAGTGGTGATTAAAAGACAGAGTTTTCCATCTCCCAGGGAAATGTACTGACTGTTTCCAAATTAGCTCAGAATTTGCTATTATTTAAATGCAGTTTCTTATATTTATTAAAATGAAGTGACTGTCATATTAAAATTGAAAACGAGCAGTTGCACATGCAAATTATTTCTAAAGTTCAACTGCTGCTAAATGAGACACGGTGCTCCTAAACTTAGAAATGCTTAACATAAATTATGACCTAATTAACATTTGCTTGGTAATCCAGACTTCCTACAGCTTATTCTGCTAATTAACACATGACAAATGAGCACACATTAATATTTTATTGTAACATAACTTGTCCAAGAAAGCTTCTTAACTCTTTAACATTTTTATGTGTTTTTTTTTTCCCCACTTTCTGCTTGAGACATAGCTTATTGTGGCTTGTGTCATTTTGTAGTTTTGATCATAGCATTGTTTCATGTACATTTATTTAGGGGTGCCATTTTTTTCTTCATATAAGTCACTTTACCTGGTCATATAAGTCACTTTTTCTGCTTTTTTTTTTTTTTTTGACAAAAGAAATCTCTTTGATATGTACATCTTAACTAATTTCACCTGCTCTTAATGATAGGGATAGGTTACATATCCACAAAGTTGTCACCCAAGAATTATAGAGGAGAGTAAGAACACATATGAAACTATAGAGTTTGTACTCTGCAAATGATTGTTTGGTTGGTGATATATGACACTTGTTTGTGGCGTCTTCTTAGCAACTTACAACAGTTCTTAAATTAGTTAAGGAGGCCAGAAACCAGAATACTATCCCCTCTCCCATGGGGATGTTTCTCTGTGTGGTATAATTTTAAAATTTATTTTTTCTTTACTAATGACTTACAGTCAATAGTAAAATGTAGTAGTTTGTACATGTGTAACATTTCCAAGTTTTCCACATAATACTCTAGCCTCCCACCCAGGTCCTCCACCACCATCATGTTCTAGGACCTAAACCCTCAAACCCCTCCCGCCCCCACCCCACTTGAACATCAGAGTCCTTCACTTTGGTGCAATACACTAAATCCAGTCCTAGTTCTGCTTTGTGTTTTCCTTTCTGTTCTTATTTTTCAACTTCTGTCTATGAGTGGTATCATTCTATATTTTTGTTCTCTGGCCAGAATACTTATGTCATCATCAGAGACAGAAACAGCTATCCTTGTGACGCTAGCTATTGTCAAGTTGTAGCTTTTCTGTTATGATTTTCTTTCTCTGCATATAAGAGAGCTTTCTGATTATTTTGGAAGTTCCCAATGATTTTTGCAAAGGAACTTAACATATGATCTCCTCATCCTGAACATGGGATTTTTGAACTCTGGGAGAAGATTTTCCTAAGCTAAACTGAAGGCAACTATTTTCCTAAGTGTTTTTGGATGCATATTAGAAGGGTAGGTATGACTAAATATAAATGTTTTGTCCTCCATGTGCAAAGATACCACTGAGATAATGGAGCATCTTTCCTTGCCTCCTTCTTTCTTATTGACATTTCCAAAATCTATTACTTTTCTTTTTATTTTTTAAATATTTATTTATTCCCTTTTGTTGCCCTTGTTTTATTGTTGTAGTTATTATTGTTGTTGTTATTGATATCATTGTTGTTGGGTAGGACAGAGAGAAGTGGAGAGAGTAGGAGAAGACAGAGAGGGGGAGAGAAAGATACCTGTAGACCTGCTTCACCGCTTGTGAAGCGACTCCCCTGCAGGTGGGAAGCTGGGGGCTCGAACTGGGATCCTTATGCTTTGCACCACGTGCACTTAACCTGCTTGTGCTTTGCGCCACGTGCGCTTAATCTGATGTGCTACCGCCTGACTCCCAACCTTTACTTTTTATAAAGCTTTTATTATAATAACATTGCTTTGTAGCATTACATTGAATTCAAAATTACATGAAAATATAACACATCTTTATCCATTCATTTATTAATGGACAACAAAGTTTAGCTATTTCAAATAATACTATAATAAGTATAGATACACGGAACATTTATCTCTTCAGATTGGTGACTTTTAAAGTGACTCACCCATACATTTTTTTCCCCTTAATTTCTTTATTGTTGAATTAATGTTTTACATTCAACAGTAAATACAATAGTTTGTACATGCATAACATTTCCCAATTTTCCATATAACAATACAACCCCCACTAGGTCCTCTGTCATCCTTTTTGGACCTGTATTCTCCCCCACACCCATCTCAGAGTTTTTTACTTTGGTGCAATGTCGTTAAGGTTGGGGGCTCCAGCTGGCCGGGCTAGCTTCCCAGCGGCAGACAGAGACGACCAGGGACACACGGCTGGGCAGAGAAGCTTTATTCATGAGCGGGCAAACATGTGCTCTCCTGTCTTTCTCCTCTGGCAGCAGAGAGAGACCCTTAAACTAACCACCACACAGATCTCTCCAGCATCCTTCTCTTTACAAGGCTGCACCAAGAACTCTCCAACTACTTAGCATAGGGGGCGGGGAGAAAGAGAGGCGGGAAACTAGCAAGAGCCAAACCAATTCTCCTGGCAGGGGGAGAGTGAGACCAAACAATTGTGAAGCATACAACAATTCCCCCTTTTCTTTTTAACTAAATTGTTGGTATGTTTCATATTGGTTTGGCCCTTGCTAGTTTCGCGGCCCCTCTTTCTCCCCACCCTGTATGCTAAGGACGTGCAGAGTCCCAGCAGCAGCTGAGAAAAGAATGATGGGGGAAGCACATGGTGTGGTGATTTGCCTGTTTGTGAATAAAGATTAAACTGCAGCTTCTCAGCCCAGCCGTGTGTCTCTGGTCTTCTCTGTCTGCTGCTGCGAAGCTAGCCCAGTCAGCTGGAGCCCCCGAACCTTAACAACAGTGCAATATGGCAATTCCAGTTCAGGTTCTACTTGTGTTTTCTCTTCTGATCTTGTTTTTTCAACTTCTGCCCGAGAGTGAGATCATCCCATATTCATCCCACCCATACTTTTCACTAAGGCAGTTTTAGATAACAATTTGCTAGATTAATTCACAGATGTTGGGAAAAAAATATGCTTACTGCTGCCAATTTATTATAAAAATAATTTTAAAGGATAAAAAATGAAAAAACAGACAAAGAAGTATATAGGGTAAGTCCCAGGAGGTTATAAATGCGGGAACTTCCTTCCCCAGGTAGCTGAGTGCCTCCTCCTCCTGACCTATGGATGAGTTCACCAACCTAGAAACTCTTTAAGCCTTATTATTTAGAAATATTTTATGGCATTTTTATTTTTTGTAGACATGATTGATGAAATTATTTACCATTGTTGACTGAATTCAATTTCTAAGTCCTCTTAATCCTTGGCTATTTGGGAAGGCATGAGATGAAAAGAGTTTACTAAAGGCAGGGGAAAGTAGTGATGGTAGTGGCTACATTATATACTTGTGTCAAAACTTATCAAATTATAAATGTATATTTGAAAATTTTCATAATCTTCCAGATTTAATATCCCCTTCCTTGTTTTTTCCTCTTTTTTTTTGCCTCCATTGTTGTTGTTGGGGTTCCGTGCTGGCCCTACAAATCCATTGCTCTTGGCATCCATTTTTTTTCCATATCTTTTTATTGGACAGGACAGAGAAATTGAGGGGGGGGAGGAGGTAGAGAGGGAGAGAGAAAGATAGACATCTATAGACTTGCTTCACCATGTGTGAGGTATCCCAGCTGCAGGTGGGAAGCCAGGGGCTGGAACTTGGATTCCTAAGCCACCCCTTATTCTTAGTACTATGGGTACTGTTAACTAGGTGCAGCAAGGCCAGGTCCCTTTTCTTTCTCTCTTTCTCTTTCTCCTTTCCTCCCTTCCTTCTGTCCATTGTTCAGTACTCATTTGTTAATTGCTTGTTCTATACTAAATATCTTCACACAAAACTGAATGAGATCCTGACTCTGCTATAAAAGAGCTCATAGAAAGGCATGCAAAAACTATTATGACATAATTAGAAGCACAATTCTTATAACACAAACATGAAAGTAGATGATCATATTTCCTGAGACTGCCCTTGATATTTGCCATTCTTACCATTCTTCAGGCTGTACAAATGGTCTCAATACCACACAGAAATAATTCATTAAAAATTGTCTATATCTGAGCAAGAGTGACTAGAGTAAGAAATGAATCCACACTAAAAAAAAATATGACTGTAAAGTTTCAAATTGACTGTCTAGTAACAGGTAAGTTAAGTAACAGATTTCAGTAAGTCTTAGAAATACAACAAGAAAAAATGTTTTCAAAGTTGTGGAACAACACTTTACTTAATATGTAATTTTGTCCATCAAGGACTTTAAAGCACTTTTCATAGGGTTAACTTTATTGTATGTCTGTCTTCTCTTTCAGAGTCAGACCTATTTCTAGCTCAGACATATTTCTCTTGTTTACATTAGCTGCCTATTTCTGCTGTTCTAAGGCTTGAGGTATCATAGTATGACAATGCTGATGGCTCTAAGCTTTTAAATCTTTAATCACTCCAATTCCTGTACTTGGGGTCATGTTACTTAAGTAGGCGCCACTATTCTAGGGGATAGAGCTGCTAAAATAAAAACTTATTTATGTCTTCTCTTCCCCTGTGGTTTACCTAAAACAAATACAATAGAGCATGAAACTGGAAACCACAAACTCCTGTTGTGTTTCCTCCATAAGTATTCTATGACCAAGAAACCCTTAATTATTTTAGTTTCAAAGTAGCCTGATTGCTTCTAAACAGTTCTTTCCTGCCTAATTTATTAATCACTATGTCTTTCTCGTTTATTCTCCTTGAATCAAATAATAACAAAGTATTCAAGATGATAAAAGCCAATGCTTTGAATATTCCTCAGATGAGAGATAATAGTCTAATTCCTATTTATTTGCATCTGATTTAATTCTTTACCAAGTTGCATAGGAACTGCTTTGTAGATAGTCTAGACTGTGGATTTCTGGGTGCTGTCATTAGAGGTCCCATATTAGTACATGAGTGACAGATAGCACTCTGAATTTTGGAGATAGTTTGAAGAAAGAATAACTTGAATTTTGTGCTTTTAACTTTGAAGGATCATTTTTATGTTCTTTCTATAACTGTATTTTTCTTTTAAATTTATTTATTATTGGATAGAGACAGAGAGAAATTGAGAGGGGAAGTGGAGACAGGTAGAGAGATAAACACCTGAAGCACTGCTTCACCACTCGTGAAGTTTTCCTCCTGTAGGTGGGTACTGGGGGCTTGAAGCTGGGTTGTTGCGGACTGTAATATGTGTGCTTAACCAAGTGTTCCAGCACCTGACCCCAACTGTACTTTTCTAAACAGTGATGTACCATAATAGATGTAATGTTAGAAGGAAAAATGAATCAAAATCTGCCATTAGTTACATATTACCAGTGGGCTAGGTAAAATGGTATTGATAACCCAGAGAAGATTCATTGAAGGCAGTGATATCTAATGGCCAAGAGCAGAACTTTGGAGTTAGGGAGTCTGAGTTCTCATCCCAGTACTGCTACACAGGAAAAATAGTCATCAAGCTTCTGACTTAAACTCTGGATGAATTATAATTATAGTAATTGAGATAAGGCATGAGGGAGTGTTTACGGTTACTTGTTGACAGTGAATAATCCACATTGCTTTTCAGTATCAGTTTCTTATATAATTCATGAAAATAATAGTACTTGGCCCACAGGGTGATTTGAAAAATTGGATGAATTTATGCCCATGGTCTATTTAGGACACTACCAATGTAGGTTGTAGGCATGATTTAATTATTTGATCTCATATATATACATTTGTTGTTGTTATATGAAGACATAGTACTTGAACTGAACCTTAAAGAATGAGGAATCTTCCAGGTGAATTACCAGATGTGGTAATAGCAGGTGGTATCTCCAGCAGAACAGACATCATTTGCAAAAGACTAGAGATGAGAAATACTGTATCATGATGCTGAAGCAAAAAATCTGGGGTGTGCAACTAGAGAAGTAGGTAGGGGTCAAGTCATGAGTACCCTTGAGTTTTAGTGGATTTTAATTTTGTTTTACTTAGAGAGGGAATAGAAGGAGGGAGAGAGGTGCTAGAGTAGTGCTATGTTAAAAAATTCAGAACTCAAACTCAGAATTTTATGCATGTAAGTCATGCACTCATCTGCTGATAGACTTTCCAGCTCTATTGTAGATTAAAAAATGAACCTTCACAGAAGTATCAGTGGGTGCCAGTTTCAAGGTCATTCCAGTGGATCTTTGGAAATGGGTTTAAGTGAAATGAAAATTTAGGCAGGATGACTAGTTAAGAGGATCTACAAGAATCCAGGTGACAGATGACAATGATATGGAGCATGAACACAGTGTAGGAGTATAAATAGGTCGGTTTTAAGGGGACAGGACAAACAAAGACAAGACCAAAAGTCAAGTTTCTGCTTTAAAAGCTGGGTGACTGATAATGATAGTAGTTGAGAATAAAGCATTACAGAAATGTTTACACATCCAGAAAGTTCAGATTCAGATTGTGATATTTGTGATATCAGGCAATGTCTACACAGACATGCAAACCGGGAGTTGGTTATTAAGGGTCTCAAGGTTGAGTCAGTGGTTTAGACTGGAGTTTGAAACACATGACCTGATTTAAAAAAAATCTGAAAGCTGTGGTAAGCTGAAAAGAACACTACAAATCAAAGAATGAGAGCACTATTATCCCATTTTTGAGGGCTTTCGCAATAATTCGTTTATGTTAGAATACAAAGAACTCCAATGGATTTTTATTTTTTTTCTGAAAAGCCATTGTATGTTCTTGCCCCCAGCTCCTTAGAAAGATTTCTGAAAAGAAAACACCAAGTACAGTGACATGCATTTGAATGCTGAATTTTCAAAAGAGAATTTTCAGACTGAGCTTCCTCATTCTTGGTTAATTAGAAAATAAGTAGGTAAACCAACAAAAGTTACCTCCTTTGGGTCAACCTCTGTATTTCTTGCAGGCTTTTGGGAGGATTACTTATACCTCTGGCTTTATTATAAGAAGAAAGCATTTTCATAGATTTATAGAATGTTATTAGAATTAGAAGCAACCCAGCATTGTATGTGAGAAAAAAGGAGTTCCTTTGAGTTGAAGTGATTTACTCCAGAGTTTCAGCAAATATATGATAGGATAGGATTCTAAGAGGAAAGCCCCTTGAATTGGAGTAGTGGTCTTCTGCAGTTCTTCTAGCGTTTGCCCTTCTTCCGTAGCCAGTCAACAGCGTCAGGTTGAGCCTGATGTAAAGTTTCGAGACCTCCTTTGAATCTGGAGAGGTGGCGGTCGTTGACTATGTGGGTCATAGTCTGTCTGGAGCCGCAGGGGCAGTTCGGGTCGTCTCTGGCTCCCCAGCGATGGAACAGAGCAGCGCACCGGCCATGGCCTGTTCGATAGCGATTGAGGAGGGCCCAATCATAATGTGCTAGGTCAAAGTCGGGTTGACGCTTGCAGGGGTGTGTGATGAGGTGTTTGTTCTTTACCTCAGCTGACTGCCAACTCTGTTTCCAAGAGACTGGAACAGAGAAGTTCAGTGTAGGCATAGGGGACCAGATTGGGTGACGAGATGTCAAGCGTTGGACAGGATGGGCGAAGATATCCGCGTATATTGGCAGGTCCGGTCGAGCGTAGACGTGGGAAATGAACTTAGATGATGCCGCATCCCGACGAATATCTGGCAGGGCGATGTTGCTAAGAACTGGCAGCCATGGAACCAGGGTGGAACGGATGGTTCCAGAAATTATCCTCACGGAGGAATATAATTTGGAATCGACCAAGTGGACATGGGGCCTACAGAACCATACTGGGGCACAGTATTCTGCAGTGGAATAGCATAATGCCAGAGAGGATGATCGTAGTGTGGAAGCGCTCGCGCCCCATGAGGAGCTGGCCAGTCTTGCAATGATGTTATTCCTCGCGCCCACCTTTGCTGCAGTTTTTATGAGATGTTCGTGAAATGACAGGGTGCGATCGAGAGTAACTCCAAGATAGACTGGCTGGGCTTCATGCCGGATTCTCGTATCGCCAAGCTGCACATTAAGCTCACGCGAGGCCGAGGCATGGTGTAGATAGAAAATAGATGATACCGTTTTTGCAGTGCTAGGGATTAGTCGCCATTTTTTACAGTAATCAGATATCAGAGACATATCTTTCGTGAGTGTTTCTTCTGCAGTGCTCCACATTGACTAGAATCATATATACAAAAGATATATATATATATATATATATATTACAATTTATTTATTTTTTGTTTTACTTCTTATCTCACAGCCAAGAAAAACATAAAACTACAAATAAATACAATATGACCAGGATGGACATATTGGGGGATTACTTCACAAGAGAAAAATAATATGCTAGTTTTAGCCTGTCTAATGAGATTTCTGATGTATTATAATGCTTCCATATTTAAGTTACAAATGTTGCAATTTCATGCACAATCACTTTTTTCTCAGAATCTGCTATTAGCTTTGGTGGTGGCAATAGTAATAACAGGATGTAAAAGCAGATGTGATAATAACTATGGTCGAATGATACTACTGAAAGTGATAACAATGGTGATGAGGGTGCATGCTTATTCAGTGTTTTTTTTTAATATGCTACACACTGTACATGTTAGAGACTACATACAGAAATATAATTGAGATGCCATGTGCTAAGATCCAGGTTCAAACACACAGTTCCCACCCACAACAGCGGAAGCTTCACAAGTGGACAAACAGTGCTGCAGGTACCACTGTCTCTCCTTGTCTTCCCCCTCCCATTTCTTTCTGTCTTTATTAAAACAGCCTCAAGGAATGATGGGGTCACTGAACCCCAGCACTTGCAAGGGCAACATATATATATGTAATGTATATGTATATGTATATGTATATGTATATGTATATGTATATGTAATATTTTACACTCCAGTTTAAATTTCTGGGTTTGTATCCTAGTGCAACAGTTTCCTAGCCTATGTCTTTGAACAAATATTTAATTCTTGAAGTCTTAGTTTCCTTGTCATTCATAAGGACAAATATGGAAAATGTAAATGATTACCTGAATGAAATGTTATGAAGATAAAATATAAAAGAACAAATAGCTATCTATTAGCTATCTAAATAGCTATCTGGTGGTGCGGGAGGTGGTGCAGTGGATAAAGCATTGAACTCTTAAGCATGAGGTCCCAAGTTCAATCCCCGGCAGCACAACCAAGAGTGATATCTAGTTATTTCTCCCTCCCCCCTTCTCCTATCTTTCTCATTAATTAATAAATAAAATCTTTAAAAATAGATATCTGGCAAAAGTTGTGACTATATGTCTACAAAGCAAACTGTTCTCAGGGAGATGAAGTAATCTAAATGTCTGTTTCATGGTAGACCTGGAATTTATTAAATATGTCTATCTGATTCCATACTTTATCTTATAATTTCTATGCATATCAAAGTTTTGAATCTTAAAAATTGCTTCTCTAATCTTGAGATACCATCTCTTTGCTTGTTTTTGTGCCATCAAGATTATTCTTGGGTGGTCATCTTCCTTTTTCTTTATTTTTGATAGAGTGAGAGCTGGAGAGAAATGGAGAGTAGAGAAAGGAAGACTGAGACAGAGAGGAGAGACCCGTGTAGCACTGCTCATGAAGCTTAGTCTCTGCAGGGATTGTGGAGTCTTGAACCTGGGCTCTAGCATATAAAAGCATGTGTATTCCACCGGGTGCTACCACCCTCATGGAAAACATAAAGATTAAAAGACACTTTGTACATTTGATTTCTCAGGGCAGTTTAAGCACAGAAACGCTCCATATCTGAATCCTCTGCAATTCATACATTCTAAACATTAGTTCCATGAATTATGAGTGATTGGCCTTTCCAGGTAATTGACAGTTGACAGGTATATTTAACATGCAAGACTGGAAATAGACAAAATTAAATCCCAGAAAGAGACACCTAGGGTTAATAAAAACTATATTTAAAACCACAAACCTGATTGCTTCTTGTTTATACAATATTGCATTGAGAATGGTCACAGCTGGGTGTTTTATAAAGACTGTATAATTAGTGCCTTCATATCTGCATGGACATACTAATTGACATACTGGATAAAATTAGTTGCTTTGATTTTCTATTGAAACCAGAGGCTCCTGTGACTCCATCTGTTATTCTTGGACTAATAGATTATTAGTTACTTTCAATGAGTTTCTTTCCTCTGTTCTTTTCTGATAAACTCACTCAGAAACCAACTTGTAGCTTATGATACTATTGAAAACTTAACTAGGATGCTACATTCAATTCCACAAAGAAATGATAGGTTTGGCAGAATTATAATGAATTGCTTTCATTTTGCACCATTTTAAGTCTCAAGGACTTTAGCTAGGGAGCTGTTAAAAATAAGTGCTATTTTATTAAACAATGTGGAGAAGCAGCAATTAAAATGCTGTCTAAGTAGCTTGACCTTCTTACCCTTGGACGTCTTCTGAGTGCTTCTGGTGAATAGGCAAGTAAAACCAATATCAACATTATTGCTGACAAAAGGAGGAACCATTATCTTTCATTAAAAATTCCTCCTCATCA
Source organism: Erinaceus europaeus (assembly GCF_950295315.1). Lineage (NCBI taxonomy): Eukaryota > Metazoa > Chordata > Mammalia > Eulipotyphla > Erinaceidae > Erinaceus > Erinaceus europaeus. Next base: position 20,849,349 of record NC_080173.1, on the reverse strand, counting down.
TTTAAAAAATATTTATCTATTTTCCCTTTTGTTGCCTTTGTTGTTGTAGTTATTGTTGTTACTGATGTCATTGCTGTTGGGTAGGACAGAGAGAAATGAAGAGAGGAAGGGAAGACAGGGGAGAGAAAGACACATACCTGCAGACCTGCTTCACTGCTGTGAAGCAACTCCTCTGCAGGTGGGGAGCTGGGGGCTCGAACCGGGATCCTTGCCAGTCCTTGCACTTAGTGCTATGTGCGCTTAACCTGCTGTGCTACAGCCCGACCCCTTCCTCCTAGTCATTTAAGGAAAATATCCATCAGCAGAATTAAGTAAGCATGATAGTAATCTTGTGAAATATTTTTGAGGTTATTTGTCTGAATGTTATTCATTCATTCTTAATGACAGATGAAGGGAGAATTAGGACTTATGCCTGGGTATTTTGACTCCTCCTCTCGCTGTCTTTGAGGGGTCAGGTTTTGATAAAAGAGAGAATCTAAACTCCACACAAAAACCTATACACAGTAGAAGTTGTTACATCATCATTTCTTCTTCCAAATTGACATATTTCTCATTTTAAAAATAAAATTTCTGAGGAACTTTGCATAAACCTTAAATATGATTCGTGAATAAAGTGGGTATGTACTTAACCTTTGCTGTGATAGATCTACTGTTACATTCAGGCTCCAGCTTTGACGTTATCTAGTTTTCTGATATCAAATGGACTGTGAACCTCTTGAAGACATGTTTATAGAAGGCAGATCTGGTAATTCAGTTGACCTGGCAACTTCAGTTGCTTTTCCTGACGTGACTTCTTCTTCTCTCTCTCTCTCTCTCTTTCTCACACACACACACACACACACACACACACACACACACACACACACACACACACACACACACAATTTAATTTTTTAATTTTTATTTAAGAAAGGATTAGTGAACAAAAGCATAAGGTAGGAGGGGTACAACTCCACACAATTCCCAACACCCAATCTCCATAACCCACCCCCTCCCCTGATAGCTTTCCCACTCTCTAGCCCTCTGGGAGCATGGACCCAGGGTCATTGTGGGTTGCAGAAGGTAGAAGGTCTGGCTTCTGTAATTGCTTCCCCGCTGAACATGGGCGTTGACTGGTCAGTCCATACTCCCAGTCTGCCTCTCTCTTTCCCTAGTAAGGTGTGTCTCTGGGGAAGCTGAGCTCCAGGACACATTGGTGGGGTCTTCAATCCAGGGAAGCCTGGCCAGCATCATGGTGGCATCTGGAACCTGGTGATTGAAAAGAGAGTTAACATGTGAAGCCAAACAATTTGTTGAGCAATCATGGATCCCAAGCAAACTCTAGTGTAGTCCTGCTTTCAGGTATGTATTTTGCAGTAGTTTATGGATACGTGTGCACATAAGCTCTCTCTCACAGAAACTGGTGTATATCTAGGTTATGGGACTTTGTTAGAAAGTGAACTACCTGAGATGAAATTAGAGTGTACTATTAAAGGAAAGGTCTCACCCGAGTAATGAAGCTGAACGGTTGTCATTCCACACGTGAAGTCTCTGGATACATTCTGAGGTGAAGCATGTTGAGGTAGCAATCGTTGCTTTGGTTAGGTTGTGATCGGCAGATGCAATGTTATTTGGTTTGGATTGGGAGATGCATACGGGAAAGTGAGCCCTATCCAAGGGTTCCAGGACTGGGGGAAGTAGGGGCTCTATAGTGAAGATGTGAGGTTCCTGCTGTCTTAGGGTTCAAAAAGACAATCGATAGTTAATATTATCATCAGATTATTTGTTAATTGGGTTAACTTTGAAAAGTCCCTTTGTTATGGTTTGCTGGACAGTACCCAGTATCTTGTATATAGCTGTGCTATTGGAAGCTTCTAATCTACTTGGTCTAGGCTTTTGAGAGAGTCCGCGTATCAAATACATAGCCTATATATTAAAAAGATTCAGTTTGTCTTTTGAGAAACTTTGAGACATACAATTGATTTCCCCCTCTCATATTAATTAACTACTGATTTATATGTCTACATTTTGCTAGGAGTGTACATAAACACCATTCCCACCACCAAAGGACTGTGACCCATCCCTCCCGCCCACTCCCACCCCCCACTGGCCCAGCAAGCTACATGTCTACCCCTCACCACTGGGTTTTTACTTTGGTGCCCTACTTACATTTTTATCAGGTCCTGCTTTTAGTTTCCCTTTCAGATCTTCTTAGTCAGCTTCTGTTGATGAGTGGGATCATCCCATACTCATCTTTATCTTTCTGACTTAGTTCACTTAACATAATTCCTTCTAGCTCTGTCCAAGATGGGTCAGAGAAGGTGGGTTCATTGTTCTTGATAGCTGCATAGTATTGCATTGTGTATACCACAGCTTTCTCAGCCACTCATCTGTTGTTGGGCACCTGGGTTGCTTCCAGGTTTTAGCTATTATGAATTGTGCTGCTATGAACATAGGAGTACACACCTCTTTTTGGTTGGGTGTTATGGAGTCCTTGGGGTATAATCCCAGGAGAGGAATTATTGGGTCATATGGAAGGTCCATGTCTAGCCTTCTGAGAGTTTTCCAGACTGCTCTCCACAGAGGCTGTACCAATTTACATTCCCACCAGCAATGTAAAAGGGTTCCTCTGTCCCCACATCCTCTCCAGCATTTGTTGCTGCTGTCCTTTTTGATGTATGCCATTCTTACAGGAGTGAGGTGGTATCTTAGTGTTGTCTTGATTTGCATTTCTCTGATAATCAGTGACCTAGAGCAGTTTTTCATATGTTTGTTAGCATTTTGGATCTTCTCTGTGGTGAATGTTTTGTTCATTTCCTCTGCCCATTTTTGGATGGGGTCATTTGCTTTTTTGCGGCTAAGTTTGCTGAGCTCTTTATATATTTTGGTGATTAGTTTCTTGTCTGATGTCTGGCATGTGAAGATCTTCTCCAATTCTGTGAGGGGTCTCTCTGTTTGTTTAATAGTTTCTTTGGATGTGCAGAAGCTTTTCAATTTGATGTAGTCCCATTGGTTTGTTTCTGCTTTGGTCTTCCTTGCAATTGGGTTTGATTCATCAAAGATGTCCTTGAGGTGTATGTGGGAAAGTGTTTTACAATGTTTTCCTCTAAGTATTTGGTTGTTTCTGGTCTGACATCTAGGTCTTTGATCCATTTGGAGTTGATTTTTGTTTCTGGTGAGATAAAGTGGTTCAATTTCATTCTTCTGCATGTTTCAACCCAGTTTTCCCAGCACCATTTATTGAAGAGAGCCTCCTTTTTCCATTTAATCCTTTGGGCCCCCTTATCAAAGATTAGATGCCCATAGGTGTTGGGATTTACTTCTGGGCTTTCAATTCTGTTCCACTGGTCTGTATGCCTATTTTTGTTCCAGTACCATGCTGTTTTGACAATGATGGCTTTATAATATAGTTTAAGGTCTGGGAGTGTGATGCCTCCATTTCTGTTTCTTTTCCTTAAGATGGTTTTGGCAATTCTAGGTGTTTTCAGGTTCCAGATAAATGATTGTAGTGTTTGTTCTATTCTCTTAAAGAAGCCTGGTGGAACTTTGATGTGTATTGCATTAAATTTGTATATGGCTCTGGGGAGAATATTCATTTTGATGATATTTATTCATCCAATCCATGAGCATGGGATATCTTTCCATTTCTTGGTATCAGTTTCTATTTCCTTGAGTAGCGACTCATAGTTTTCAGCATACAAGTCTTTCACTTCTTTGGTCAACTTTATTCCTAGGTATTTGATTGATTTTGCTGAAACAGTAAATGGGACTGATTTCTGGATGTCTTCTTCTTCAGATTTAGTGTTTGCATAAAGAAATGCCACTGATTTTTGTACATTGATTTTGTAGCCTGATACCTTGCTATATTGCCTAACAACTTCTAGTAATTTTCTACTGGATTCTTTAGGTCTTTCTATGTATACTATCATATCATCTGCAAATAGTGAGAGCTTGACTTCTTCCCTTCCAATCTGTATCCCTTTGATTTCTTTCTCTTGCCTGATTGCTATGGCAAGAACTTCCAATACTATGTTGAAGAGTAACAGTGACAGTGGACAGCCCTGTCTAGTCCCCGATCTGAGGGGGAATGCTTTCAGCTTCTCTCCATTGAGTATGATGTTGGCTGTAGGTTTTCTCTATATAGACTCCACTATCTTGAGGAATTTCCCATCTATTCCCATTTTTTGTAGAGTTTTGAGCATGAATGGGTGTTGGATTTTGTCAAAGGCTTTCTCTGCATCTATTGAGATAATCATGTGGTTTTTGGCTTTGCTTTTATTGATGTGATGAATGACATTGATTGATTTACAGATGGTGAACCAGCCTTGCATTCCTGGGATGAATCCCACTTGGTCATGATGAACAATCTTTTTGATGTGTTGCTGTATCCGGTTGGCCAAGATCTTGTTTAATATTTTGGCATCTATGTTCATCAGAGATATTGGTCTGTAGTTTTCCTTTTTGGTTCTGTCCCTATCAGCTTTTGGTATCAGGGTGATGTTGGCTTCACAGAAGGTGGAAGGGAGTATTCCTGTTTCTTCAATCTTATGGAATAGCTTAAGAAGTATGGGTATTAACTGTTTCCTGAAAGTTTTGTAGAATTCATTTGTGAAGCCATCTGGTCCAGGACTTTTGTTGTTGGGGCACACACAATTTCTTTAAGCTAAGGTCATAAATAACACCTAAACCGTGTAGCTTACTTGAAGAATGAAAGAATTCAAATGAAGGAACTTAGACAGTACCATGAATATCTGATAGTATACTATAGGTGGTTAAAGATAGTGGTGTGCTTTTTTGTTATATGCTGTGCTATTATAATGTTTTTTATTATAAACATACACACTTTAAATGTAGAAATGAACTATATTCCTGCTCTATCCCCAGAGACCATTGCGACTTTTGTTATCTTGGAGGCACTGAAGAAATGGGGAACTGAATTTAAAGAATAAGAGCTTAAGAGCAACCAAGGCTTAGCTTGCTATTACTGATTATGCTGCTTATTTATTTATTTGTAATAGTTTTATTACAGAAGTAATATTTTATAAGACAGTTTTCAGAGGGTGGAATTTCTCATTTTTCTTTCTTCTCTATTCTTTCTTTCTTTCTTTTTTTAATTTTTTTTTTTTTATTACCACCAGGGTTATCACTGGGGCTTTGTGCCAGCACTAGGAATCCTCTGCCCCCAGAGGCTATTTTTTCATTTTTTAAATTTTTTCCCATTTTTGAAATATTTATTTATAAGATGGAAATATTGACAAGACTATAGGATAGGAGGGGTATATTTCCTCATATTGCCCACCCCCAGAACTCCCAGTCCAATCCCCCTCCCCTGATAGCTGCCCTATTCTTTATCCTTCTGGGAATATGGACCCAGGATCATTGTGGGATGCAGAAGGTGGAAAGTCTGGCTTTTGTAATTGCTTCCCCGCTAATCATGGGCATTGGCAGGTCGATCCATAGATACATACTCCCCGCCTATCTCTTTCTTTTCCTTAGTGGGGCAGGGCTCTTGGGAGGTAGGGCTCCAGGATACATTGGTGGGGTCCTCTGCCCAGGGAAGTCAGGTTGGCATCATGTTAGCATTTGGAACCTGGTAGCTGAAAAAGAGTTAAATATAAAGCAGAACAAATTGTTGACTAATCATGAACCTAAAGGCAAGAATCTAATCGGGGAGTCCTGAGATCTATACTTTTCATGAAATCAGCTCACTCACCCAAGCCCACCAACTTACTAAGAAGAGTCTCTTACTAAATTGTCAAAGATGGGTCTGGAATATCATCACTTCTATTTTCATAAGAGAGTTAAAATCAGGATTCTGTTTTCTACAGAGACAAGAAATCAATTTTATTTTTAGCTTTTATTCATGCCAAATTTTATATCTACATTTTCTAATAATGTACATTTCTGAAACATATTTATAATTCATTAGAACTACATCACTCAGAGACAATGAGAAAAAAAGTCAAATTTAGATATTCTATCGTTTTGAGTAGTTTTCCAATGAATTCCTCCACTATGAATACTTTGATATTCTCTCTGGGACAGTATTTACCTCAGTCTGAGAAGATGTACCCAACTTGGAAAACTCTGACTACAGTTCATGATCTTCACTGCAGAAGCTGAGAGGTACTCAGAGTTTGAGTAAACTAACACCTGATACTTGATAAAATTCTTCCTTTCCTCCACTTCCCTCCCTGAAGGAATGTTCTCTGCTCACATGAAGTACAACCCATTTATAAATGCTAAAATGGCCAGTTTTTAACTAAAACATTTGGAAGTGGAAGATTTTGTAATGTTCTCATTTGACTAGTATTCCAGAATAAACACCTCCTTATCTCTCTCTTTTTTGTTTTGTTTTCTCTTTTATCTTATTTTATTATTTATTTATAAAAAAGAAGCATTGACAAAACCATAGGATAAGAGGGGTACAACTCCACACAGTTCCCACCACCAGAACTCCATATCCCATCCCATCCCTAATAGATTTCCTATTCTTTATCCCCCTGGGAGTATGGGCCCAAGGTCATTGTGGGATGCAGAAGGTGGAAGATCTGGCTTCTGTAATAGCTTCACTACTGAACATGGGTATTGACAGGTTGATCCATACTCCCAGCCTGCCTCTCTTTCCCTAGTGGGGAAGGGTTCTGGGGAATCGGAGCTCCAGGACACATTGGTGGGGTCATCTCTCCAGGGAAGTCTGGGCGTATCCTGCTAGCATCTGGAACCTGGTGGCTGAAAAGAGAGTTAACATATAAAGCCAAGCAAGTTGTTGACTAATCATGAACCTAAAGGCTGGAGTAGTGCAGATGAAGAGTTGGGGTGTGTGTGTGTCTCTATTCTATAGATAGCTAGTAGGCATATTTTAGTTATATTCCAAAGGGCCTGTGGCTATACTAGTTTTTTGGGTTTTTTATTTTTCCCTGAGCCTTAAATATGATATGCAGGTGGATCCTAGTTACTGTCTGGGGAGGTGATGTCATGGCTGAAAAAAGGAATTATATGTACATATTCATAGATATGTATGATCAAAATATATTTCTCTTTTTTATTATCTTTATTGGGTAGGTATAGCCAGAAATCAAGAGGGGAGGGAGTAATAAACAGAGACAGAGAGACACCTGCAATACTTCTTCACCACTTGTAAAGCTTTCCCTCTGCAGATGGGGACCAGGGGCTCGAACCTGGGTCCTTGCACATTGTAACATGTGTGCTCAACAAGGTGCACCACTACCCAGCCCCCAAAATACACTTCTTATACTTAATTCACAGTTCCTGATTCATAGTCTCCTTAAGTTTATAGGTTTTATAGGTGACTGAGGTGACACTGCTATTAATAAAAGTACTTTTTAAAACATCTGAGGTGGAGGTTGTCTGCCAGGGAAACCAAAACAAACAAGAACGTAGGGTTTGGGTGGACAGGTATTGGTATACCTGGTAGAGGGCACATGTCACCATGTGAAAGGACAAGTTTCAAGCCCCCAGTCCCTACCTGCAGGGGCAAGTCTTACAATTGTGGAGCAGTGTTATATATGTCCCCTTTCCTCTCACTCCTTCTCTATTCTCCCCAGCCCTTATAACTTTTATCTGCTGATCAAATAGGCTCCTAAGCTGAATATGGGCCCCAGATCTGATCAAATAGATGGGGTTTACAGTCAACAATATTTATACACCTTTCCCATATTTGGGAGCTATTCTCTTCCCACATGTCTTTTTTTTATTGAAGGAATTGTCTATGGTATGTTTTTCTTCTTTTTTTAATTGAGAGGTTAATAGTTTATAGTATCGTTGTTGACACAAGGTACAATTTCTTATCTTGCCGTGATAGATGTCTGTAAAACACTCTCATCTCCAACCTAAAATTGGTTCAGCCTCTGTAGAGATCAGTCTGGAGAACTCTCAGAAGGCTAAAATTAGATCTACTGTGTGACCTGGCTATTCTTCTCCTGGGGGATATATCCTAAGGAAACAAATGCATTCATACAAAGGGATCTATCTATTCACACATATGCTCATAGCAGCATGATTTGTACTAACCCAAACTTGGAAGCTACCTAGATGTCTAACAACAGATGAGGGCCTAAGAATGTTGTGAGATATATATGCTACTAAAAATGATGAAGTCAGTGGTGGCCCAGTGGTATAGCACAAGCCTTGCATGCATGAGGCCCTGGGCTCAATCCCCAGCATCCCATAAAAACAAAAATGATGAAGTCACTTTCTACATTTCATCTTGAATGGAGCTTGAAAGAATCATGTTAAGTGACATAAGCCAAAACGTGAAGTATGATTATGGGATGATCTCATCTAAAATTTCTTCTTAACCAAACTGTTCTCTGCTAACAGGCACTTTCAGAATAACTCCAAATTTCTGAGAGACTGATACAGTGACTTCGTCCAAGAGAGATTAGGCTAGCTGATCACTGTCAGGTACCTATATCTCTGTAGAGTCCTGGATATGTGTGAAACTTCTTGGAGTTACAAATTATTTTCTGGATGGTTCCTCACAAGATGTAGAAATTCTCTCTTTTTTTCTTTGCTCTATCAGTCGAGCAGCACATGGTGTGTATTTTATGTATCTCTATCTGCCTAATTGTTGTAGGTGTCTCTATAACATGTTAAAACAGTGTTGACATATTTTTAGATAAATCCTATTTTTAATTTATTTTATTAGTGATTTGATAATGGTTTACAAGCTCATATAACCACTGAGGTCTAGTTCTGCACCACATCTACCAGCATTGTTCTGTGTCCTCACCTCTGCTCCAGTGCTTCTTCCTTCCTCCTCCCCTCCAAGGATAATCACCATAGTTTTCACAAAGTCTTAGTGACAATTTGACATTATTATTATTATTATTAATTATTTTGCCTCCAGAGTTATCACTGGGTCTTGGTGCCAGCACTAAAAATCCACTACCCCTGACAACCATTTTTTTCCATTTTACTGGATAGGACACAGAGAAATTGAGAGAGGAGGGGGAGATAGAGAGAGGAAAAGATAGACACCTGAAGACCTGCTTCACTACTTGTGAAGCTTCCTCCCTGCAGGTGGGGTGCCCAGGGCTGAAACCTGGATCCTTAACCAGGTGTGTCACTACCTGGTTCCTGAGTTTGACATTTTTTTTTCAACAGTAAATACAATAGTTTGTACATGCATAACATTCCCCAGATTCCTATTTAACAATACAACCCCCACTATGTCATTCATCATCTTTCATGGACCTGTATTCTTTTTTTAAACAAGTTCATGTGCCTCAGTTCTTTATATTGCACATATGAGTGAAAACATAAAATAGTTGTTTTTCAGGGAAATACAGATCATTTCATAGCAGATATAAACTGCAGCAACATGAGTACGTGAGCACATACACCAACTAAAAAAAAACCTTCAGGATATTACTTATGATAAGAAGGATGAGAAAAACAACAAAAAAAGTTGTAAGAAAAATTTAAAAGTACTGGAAAGAATTCAAAAGAGAAAATGACTTCATTTAACAAGGCACAGGGACTGTATACATGTATGTGTCATACCTAAATTTACATATAATTTAATTTATATGTAAATATGTATATATATAAACACATTTAAGAGTTTAAGAGAGTATTTCTTTCTTTTAAAATATTTTATTTATTTATTAATGAGAATGATGGGGGAGAGAAAGAATCAGACATCACACTGGTACATGTACTGCCAGGGGTTGAACTGGGGACCTCATGCTTGAGAGTTCAGTGCTTTATCCATTGTACTACCTCCCTCCCAGATCATAAGAAAGTATTTCTTAAATTGTTCTTGTCCCACCATTTGCTTGATAATCCTCTATCCATTTCTTTCCCCTTCTTCATACTCTAAAGTCATCTAATATTTCACAACTTGTGTTTCTGGATCTGTTTTATTGTGTATCACCTTGCCAAGAATTAACTGTTTCCTATTTCTTTCTCTATGGCACTACTTGCAGTAACTCTTGCATTGCAGAGGTCATAATGGCAAACTCCTTTAGTTTTTGTTAAGTTTTTTACTGTTTTGAGTACTCCTTTATATTTGAACAACAGTCTTTCAGGGTAACACATGTGTGGCTAGCACTTGCTGTCTTTTAAAATTTTAAAACCCCACTACTCAAAGTCACTTTTCTTGACTGCAGGCAGTCTGACCCTGGTCACCAGGGTCTCTATGGTAGCTGGGCTACTTTAGAGTTTGATAGGCTTCCCCGATGCCTCAAGGGTACTGTGTTCTCTTCCCTAGTTCTTATGAATTGTTCCCTGGAGTTTGCTCAGGAGTCTGTGACTTTTACAGCTCTAAATGGCAGTCCAGAGCTCTCTTTCTTAAGCCTACTCAGTCTCTGAGTAGTTCCACATGGGCCCTTTAAGTCTTCCACATGGATACAAAGAGATTACAAATATGGTGCCCTCAGGCAATGCAGTGCTAAGGTTCTGGTTGAAGGCTCTCTACCACTCCTCCTCACCTGCTCAATCATAGTTATCCAACCTTCATATAATGAGGCTGTTTTCTTTACTGGAAATCTCAGCTGTTCTCTCATGAAATTAGTTGAGTTGTGTTGTTGTCGTCATGATTGTTTTCTGGGGAAGAAACAACATTCCGTAACTAGGTTGCCAAAGCTCTGCCCCTGTTGTCACTTTTCATTTTAACTTATTCTCTTTTTTTAAGTGCCTTGCCAGGAATTTGTATGTGCACAATTAAACTGTTATCAGTGGTTTATTGTTTTTTGTTTGTTTGATTTTGGTTTTGATAGTAGGTAAAAGACATAGACACACATAATCACACACATAATCACACACACACACACACACACACACACACATATATTTGGAGGGGGGGGAGAGAGAGAGAAGGGGCAACACAGTACGACTTTACTACTTGTGAAGCTTTTCCCTATCATAGTGTTCCCATGTGGTGTCTGGGGATTTGAAGCTGGGTCCTCAGAAATAGTCAAATGTGCACTCTACAGAGTGAGCTCCTGTTCTTTATTCACATAATCTTAAATTATAATATCAAGCAACTGTGTACAAACCATACTGACTGTACTTTTCTCCTCCTCCTGATTTCAAAATCTATATCTGAGTCACTGGTATATAAACAAAAATTTTATTCTGTAACAAGAATGCAGGGAATATAAGACACCATTATTTACTTTTAATTTAGCCTAAAGAGTGATGGCATCTTGTTGCTAATAATAATGATTGAAGCTGTCAGACTTGTGACCACATAGCCTATTATGACATAAACCCATTTTCCCAGCAGTGGCCTGGTGGAGAAGAATCTTTTCAGACATCTATCAGACAACAAAAGGCTTTAGGAAGTATCCTCTTAAATAATTTACAAAAAGAATCTTTTCCCTTGATCAGAACTATTGAGGTTAACATGAGATGTTAGAACATTATTTCCTTTGCAAGATCATCATTTTATCAAAATGAAAAGGGTCTTCAACAAGACACCCCACAAATCCCCAGACAATAATTACATTCTTGGAACTGGAAATCTTGCATGTTTGCAGACATTTTAGAGTTTGGCATTTGTGGCTTTTTGCACACTATGAAATATTTATGCATTGTTCAAGTAACCCTGCTTAGTTACCATTGGATACCTACTGTTATACAGGAATTGCATTTAGAAAGGAATTGAATCTGATTTGCAAAATTCATGAAGCTCTCATACCCAGAAACTTCAGTGGAGATGCTTTTCAGACAGTGGTTAAAATGCTGGGAAATGGATGTTCATTTGATTTAAAATTTTTTTGTTTGTTATTTGAGGTGTCAAAGGAAATTAATTACTCTCAATATGTAAAAATTCTATTAGAGGACATGAGATTGCCAATAAAATTTGGCTATCTGTGTTAAGTACTTTTAAAAATAATATTTACACAAGTAATTAATTTCATTAACACATTAAAAAAATATTAAGTTGTCACCATCAATTAGAGAATGTATTTTATAAACTATCCTCCCAACTGATTTCTTTTTTTGTTTATTTTTCTTCCTTTACTTGTCTCTCCTCTGTCCCTTCCTATTTACCTTCCTTCCTTCTATTTATCCGTTCTTGCATCCATTCATTTTTCCAACCATTCTTGTATTTAAAACAAAGATGTTGCATTAAACGTAACCTTTCTTGAACTTGCGTTTGTAATGAAGCAGCCTTGAATGCCTTGAAAGTCAATACATATAATTCTATTACATAGGAATTTTATTTTATCATATAAAAGTTTCATAAATTTCATATGTAAAATCTTACTTTTCTGCATTTAAATTACATTTAATATTTTCCATTATAAACATCTTCATGGTAAGAGTATTGTTTATTTATTCAATAATTATTTTCTGAACTGATATTATATGCCACATTCTGTGTCTATATTAGTATTAGAGATATTTCAAGTTTCTACAATAAGTAAATAAAACAAGATTGGTTAATTTTTTTGGAGTAATAATACTCACTTTTGCTGTGAGAATGTTTATTACCAAAAGTTTAATACTCCTGGTTCTTATTTTTAATGTCAGACAAATATTTTATATAACTGACGTTGCTATGAGAATTTATAAATAATATGTACTCACTGAGAATCTATAGCCTATGTTAAACTGAAAAATAATATGAAAATTATATTATATGACTGCTTCTACAAGTGTGAACTGCTAAATTTCAGCAGCTATACAGAAGTAACCTTTCAGCTGATGTTGCTTTCTGACACATATAAGATTTTTCCTCAGAGTTACCAGGTAGGTGGACACTGTGTCAGTATATTTAAAGCACTGTCCAAAAACCAGGGATACTCCATGTAAAGTAGAAATCAACAAGTTATTTGCTATTTGACTTTTTGAAGGTCATATGCTACTACTTATCTTTGGTTTCTTAGTCTGTGAAATTAGAATAAATTATAAGGTAACTTCTCTTTTTCTATCTATTTAGCTCTTCTGAGCCACTGGCATTGTCAGTGTTTCTATTGGAAGTTACCACTGAAATGGCCTGGGACCCCATTAAGAATATTGATTCCATCTATCAGAGCTAAGCTAACAAATGCAAATGATAAAATAATAGATGCGATGAGAGCTTTGAGTCAAGAATGATTTAATATATATTAGTTTGAAATATTATTATTACTGTGCACATGGATAAACTGTAGAAAGGCAAATATGGAAGGAGAAATATCAGTTGGAAAACAATTAAGTTAACAAAATGAGAGACGTTATGGGGGCAGCACTGGAGATGGTGAGACACAATTACATTCTGGTTCTCTCTCTCTCTAAAATATTTATTTACTGCTCTCTTTTAAAATTTGATAGCATGGAAAAAATGAGAGGGAAAGGGGAAATAGAGAGAGGGAGAGGCAAAAGAGACACCTGCAGCACTGATTACCCACTTGTGAAATTTCCTATGCAGATGGGAATTGGTGCTTGAATCTGAGCTCTTGAGCTCAATGGAGTGTATGCTCAATCAGGTGCATGACTGTCCAGTTTTCTTTTGAAGGTAAAGCTGATTGAGTGTGTTGATGACTTGGATGTAGGACAAGAATAAAGAAATGTTGAAAATGAGTCTTTGGGTTTTGGCCTGGGTAAATAGATAAAATACTGATCATCAGTCACTGAGGTGGAGGGTAACAAGGGAGTAAAGGTTTATTTGTGTGTGTTTGTGTTAATGTGTGTGTATAGCTCCTAGAGAGTGTTCTTACTTTGTACTTGTATTATTTGAAATATCTATTAGTCAAACAACTAGAGCTGTTGGCTTGTAGAACCAGAATTTAGTTTAAAATTCAGAAGAAAATCCAACAGAGATAACAATTTATATTAGGAAGTTATTTTGCATTAACTAAATTGCCTTAAGGCAATTAATCTTGCTATTCCTCAATGTAATCATCTGTAAGCTTGAATATAGTCCATTTGATAAAGATTCCATGAGACAATATGAATTTTATGAAATCTTCATCAAACTTTGTGTTATAAAGCATTAGCTCCTAGTCATTATGTTGAAAAGTAAATGGATAAAAAAAAGGATTAATGATGAGTTAATTAATAACATGGACACTTTAAAACTCAGTTCAGTGACTTTGTTTATCTTAGAGACTATGGGGAGAAATATGTATTTATCTGGCTCTCTGCCTACCACCTCATATCGTCCATACTGTTACTCCCATGAATAACCATGGAATCTGGGCCACATGTAAAAACAAAAACAAAAACAAAAACAAAAGCAAAAACAAAAAAAGGAGTCGGGCGGTAGCACAGTGGGTTAATCGCACGTGGTACAAAGTGCAAGGACTGGCGTAAGGATCCCAGTTCGAGTCCCTGGCTCCCCACCTGTAGGGGAGTCGCTTCACAGGCAGTGAAGCAGGTCTGTAGGTGTCTATCTTACTCTCCTCCTCTCTCTCCTCTTACTTCCCCTCCTCTCTCCATTTCTCTCTGTCCTATCCAACAATAAAGACATCAACAACAATAGCTACAACAACAATAAAAACAAGGGCAATAAAAATAAAATAAATAAGTATAAAAAAAAAAACCCTGACTCTGTGTAGAATGTGAAGGAGAGAATGGCAGCAGATTATAATATTTATTCAGAGAGCAAGATGTCTTACCTGGTGAATGTCCCTGCTTGCTCATGCTCATGACCTGGGTTCAAGCCTAACACTGATGGATGTTCCAGTGCTGTAATATCTTTCCTCCCCCAGCAATCCCATCTCCTTCTAAACTAAAAAGTCAGTTTGGAGCAATCAAGTCCTGGTGAAAACAGCAAAAGTTTTATTTAGATTGGAAGTGGAATAAATGCAGGTTACTAATGATACTTTCTTTGAAAACTGAACAATGAATCCCAGAGTCTAAATTATCTTGACTGACTATGCCAACTCTAATCTTTGTAACTGAAGTCTGATCCTGGCCTTCATTGTCTGAGTGGTAATATTAACTAGAAATGCCTCATGCAGTCCTTGAGGTGTAGGGAACCCTTTTAATAATTCAACCGATTGTATTTACATACTCCCTTGACGTCTGGGCTAGGACTTGTTAGGATTAAAGGATAAAATATTTAAGAGAGAAAAATAAACAATGCTCAGCTTGAATGACAATTTGTAGTTAAAAACACATTCATGACTCATAGACACTGTTGCACGTGTGATATCTAGTAATGAAGCTGGTTGGCTGACCCCTCGAAACTCCTCCAAAACACATTTGGATATTCCACTATAATTTCACTAGAAAGACTTGTATAGTCGAAGTTGGCAGCCTGAGCCATGAGTGCACTTCTTCAGTCAATCATCAAAGTGTGAAGAGAAATCATATGAAGCAGGTTTCCTCATAGATGAGCATTGCAGCGTTGTTGGAATTGTGGTGATTGTTCTGCCTTTGGTTGATACCACAAGAGTCTTCTTTCCAATACATTAAAAAGGTATTCCAAGCAAGAAATATGTTTCATTTAAAAAAGCTAAACATATATTTTGGGATACTTACCTATTCACATAAAGAGACCCTCTACCCAGTTTTCTCCAGTAGTAACATTTTGCAGTTAGTTAATATCACACTTAGGATATTGTTAATTCGTATTTACATGAATTAAGATTTGGAATCTTAAGATTACATTAAGATTTGACTCATTGGAATTGAAAATGTAAATTTAAAATCATAACTCTAAGAATATGTAAAGGCATCTTAGCTAATACTTAACTATTAAGAAGAGGGAATCTTGTTGTTTGTGATAGACCTTGAGGGTTTTGTGCTAAGTGAAATTAATCAAAAAGAGAAAGATTAAGTAACTAAACATCATATGATTTTGTTAATATGTGGGAGATAAAGTAATAAAAATAAATTAACCAAAAATGAAACCCAAAATACTTCTAGCCTATAAGAGAAAGTAGTGGTTCACCCATGTGTGATCAAGAGTACTTCTTCTTCTTCTAGCGTTTGCCCTTCTTCTGTAGCCAGTCAACAGCGTCAGGTTGAGCCTGATGTAAAGTTTCGAGACCTCCTTTGAATCTTGAGAGGTGGCAGTTGTTGACTATGTGGGTCATAGTCTGTCTGTAGCCGCAGGGGCAGTTCGGGTCGTCTCTGGCTCCCCAGCGATGGAACATAGTGGCGCACCGGTAATGTAAACAATTCACTCTTCAATAAAAGAAATAAACAAAAAAGAATGAAGTAGTGGTAACCAGGAAGGGAAGGGAAAGGAAAGGAAATGGTAGCAAGTAAATTGGGTAGAAAGTTCACTGTAAAGTGACAGTTAGAAATTAATTTTTTTGGCGAACATATGTAATTTGTACAGATGTTGATTTGTAATGCTGTGCAAAATGTATATTATAAATTAATGCTATTTAAATACATTTTTGAAAGATTTCATTTGTATTTATTTCACATGTGAGCTTCACTTGAGAAAGAAGGTAAAAGAAAGGAGGGGAGGGAGGGAAGGAGAGTGCCAGAGTACCACTCTAATACATGTGACTTTGGGGATTAAACCTGAAACCTCAGGTGTGCAAGTCCTGTGCTTTACCAGCTACAATAGTTCACTAACCACTTTCTTTTAAAAATTTAAATTATTTTAGTATTCTACAATTTTTTAATTGATTTAATTATGATCGACAAGTCCGTTGGATAAGAGTGGTACAGTTCCTTACAATTCCCACCACCAGAGTTCCACATCCCATCCCCTCCATTGGAAACTTTCCTATTCTTTATCCATCTGGAAGTATGGACCCAGGATCATTATAGGGAGCAGAAGTTGGAAGGTCTGGCTTCTGTAATTGCTTCTCCACTGGACATAGTCGTTGATAGGTTGATCCATATTCCCAGTCCGTTTCTGTCTTTCCCTAGTGGGGCAGGGATATGGAGAGGAAGAGGTTCTAGGACACATTGGTGAGGTTGTTTGCCCAGGGACTTCACATTGACATCATGTTAACACCTGTAACTTGGTGGCTGAAAAGCAATCAAATATAAAGCAGAACAAATTATTTTTAATAATCAAGAACCTAGAGGTGAAAATATAGCAGAGGAGATTTGGTTCTCCATCTTGTGAAAAGCTAGGAAGAATATAACAGATAAGAATTGGGGTAAAGATTTGAATTTTTAAGTTTATCTTACAGCTCAAATCTCCATAACTGAAAGGTAAAATTTGAAGCTATAACACAAAAGACATGCGAAGACACCTGAAGTAATGCTATTTTCCCTGGTGTGTACTATATACTGTTCCCCTCCAACTGACACTGTGGATCTAGACTGGCCTTTTGTCTCATGTTCGAGTATTTGTTTATTTATTTTTTTAATCAGAGCTCTGCTCAATTCTGGTTTATGATGGGACCAGAGATTAATCACTATGCTATCTCTCCATCCCTGTGGACCTCTCCTTTTGCAATAATTGACTCACTAGTGACTCTTTGTTCAGAGTCAAATTTCCTTTGTGATTGCAGCTGCAGTGGGCTATACAACTGCTAGTCCCAACTGTTTCTCTGACATCAAGAGAGGATGGATACATTTTATTAGAGAGAGAAAATGAATTAATTTACCCAGGGACATATTAGAGAACATTGGGGATGGCAATGAAAGCCAGTCAGACAGTTCTTTTCTTTTGAGTCCAAATCTGTCCTCTTTATACAGATTTTCATCTATCAAAGCAACTAAGAATCCTATGTTTTGATGCATAGAATTATTATTCCTTAAGACAATCCAATCACTGTTAGACCAACCAACTATTGAAATATCTCGAAATAATTTCTGAGAAATTAATTTGCTTCAGAATAGGTACTACCGCCCTCCATCCCCCAGAGAGGAGGGAGTGGAAGAATTATCTTTATTTTTCTTTTTCTCCTTATTGGGGAATTAATGTTTTACATTTGACAGTAAATATAATAGTTTCCACATGCATAACTTGTTGCATAACATCAAGAATATCTTTCTTGATGGAAAATACTTTTATTTTTTTCCTTTGGCTCTGTATTTTATTCTAAACAGCTATACAATCAAGGCTGAATAATTTACCCTCTTAAATGACTATATAAGTTAGTGCTTCTGAAACTCTCCTTATGGTCCTTAGGGAACCCACAGGCTTCTCTCAAGGGATAATAGAACATTAATAATTAGACATTTTCAATAGCCTGGAAGGCTATCAGAAATAGTGTATTAAAGAAGCATAACCTAATGATTATCTCTGAGAACATATAGTATATCTTGGAAATTTTAGTGATGAGTCTGGAAGAACTGAATGATATTCAATGCTTTTTTATTCCTTCAGTGCTCCGAGCCATAAAATTTAACTTAATTATTAGTGTTCATTCAAGATCTTCTTCTACAGTTTCTCAATTTGCTGAATTTTTTTTGTTTCCTGGCACTGAGCAATCACTTGGGATAACATGATGAGCTCGATAAACATCTTGATAGAGTTTATGCTTTAATATAAGGAACAGATAGAATACAAGTAAACCAACCAGTAAATAAAATAATTATCAGTTCTGACAAACCATTACCAATGAGTAAAATGAACAAAGTGAGAAAGAGAAAAGCATCCCTGAGAAGCAGAAGCTGGTTCACACATAGTTAGGCCTTGATTGTTCTCATGTTGGACACAAAAAAATTTCACAGACTGTGAACATTAGACAAGGAATTTCTGTGACACTAATTGATCAAAATAACGAGTCTGTGATCATGTTTAGATACAAATGCACAAGCACTGTTCAACCACAAGAATGATCAAATGTTAAATGTTTCTTAACAGTTTCCTATATTATAACTCTTACTTCTTTACCAGCTTTAACTTTGCACTATGTTCTTGTTCTCATCTTCCAGGCAATATTTTACTTTTTACATAATTATCTTAGCAAAGCATCCAATGCAAATTTCCACTGCCTTTGTCTGTCTCTCAAATTACCTAATCCCAAATCCCCAAATAAACTTCTTTTAATTGCTCCCTGCCACTATTCGTGTTATTCCCCAAGTGAGTTGCCACTCATTGCTATAAGCCAATCAACCCAGAAGTAAGCAAAAAAAAAAAAAATAGTGTTTCTGATTCTCTTTGGCTTGAGGGTATTGACAGATAAATAAAAAGATAGAACTTTTTTTCAAACTATTGTCTCTTACTGTCAACTCTAAACCATTAATCCCCCAATAAAAATTAAAAAAAATAAACCTTTTTATTTCCATGTCAAAAGATTTTTATCACATTAAATTTCTGAATTGAGATTCTGAATAAATCTAGTAAAGTATACATAAAGAAGAAAATAATTTAGTAAATTCTAACTTGTTATAGAAAAAAAATAACAAGGAATTGACACCAAATTAATACTCAGAGAGGAAGGTTTCTGAGTAGGTAGAGGTTAGCATATAGTTCGGGGAAGGTGCTATATGTACTAGGTAATTATTGTGAAGAATAGAAGCAAAAATTGGAGAGCTTTTTTTTTCCTCTTCAGAGTGTTTAGTCCAATGAGAAATATCTTTGACAGTCAAGAAAACAAAAGTGAAATTGTGTAATGTTCTGCCAATAAATTCCTCTTTCAATCTCAGGTAAATCTTTCATGAGTCTTATTAAGCAGTTTTTCTGAGTTTAGAAGTACATCAACGATCAAAGGAACATTTCCTTTTTCCAACAAATAGCTTTCAGAAATCATAAACTGAGTCTCTTATTATCTGGACACCTACCAGAATGGCAAGTGCACTCTCCAAATGTGCCAAAATAAAGTTAGCTGATTCTGTGTGCATATAGAATAAGACAAGATAAATCATCATAGCTGAGTCAATAGCTCTTCCACCCAAAGATTAAGATTTATATATTGCAATTCAGATAGCTTTATTGTCTCTAACTGAACACTTCCGAGTATCATTTAATTTTAGGTATTTCATTCACTGCTAATTTCAGACAGTCT